>NC_081563.1:23573538-23685171 GCF_022355385.1 Mustela nigripes | reverse complement strand
AAATCTCAAAGGGCTTGCACCCACCCATTTAAGAAATGGGTAATATATTTTAATAGACACTACAGAGAGACATAAAATGATCATTAATCATGTAAAAAGATGTTCAATATCACTAGTCATCAGGAAAATTTGAATGACTAAAATTAGAAAGACTGGCCATACCTAGAGTTAGTAAGGCTGAGAAGAAACTAGAACTCTCATATACTGCTAATGAAAATGTAAGAGGGTCTAACCACTTTTGGAAAGTAGTTTGGAAGTTTCTCTAAAAATTAGACATATGCCTACCATCCAACCCAACTGTTTCCCTCCTAGGTATTTATTCAAGAGAATGAAAACATAGATTTACACAAAGACTCGCACGTTAAAGTTTACAGCAGCTTTATTCATCGTAGTCCCAAAATGGACATGACCCAGTTGTCTATGAACAGGTGAGTGGGTAAACACACTGTGCCTTGTGTATACAATGGAACACTATCCAGCAACAAAAAGAAATGAACTTACAGCAACATGGATAGATCTCAGAATCATTATGCCAAGAGAAGGAAGCCAGCCACAAAGACCACATCGTGTGTGCTTCCATTCAAACATAATTCTAGAAAATGCAATCTAATCTACTAACCTACAGTGACAGAAGCAGGACAGTGGTTTTGTGGGAAGTGGAGCAGGACTGACTCCAAAGGGGCAGAGAACCTTTAGGGTGTGCTGTGAGGATAAAGGAAACATTCTATATTTTGAATGTGGTTCTGGTTTCCTGGTGTAACAACCGTTTAAAACTCTTTAAATTGTGCATTTCAAATGGATGCCATTTATGGCACATAAATTATACCATAATAAAACTGACTTAAAAAGTACCTGGAGACAGAGAGAATCCAGTGGGAAGGCTAAAGAACAGAGAATAAAGGCAGTGGAAGGGAGCTGGGGAGGTGGGTGGACATGCACACACAGGGTGAGAACTTAAGTGTTGGGGGTTGGTGAGAGGTGGCAGCTGAAGGGGCAGAAAATCAAGGCCACTCATGTCCTTTCCCACTTGTCCTTCTGTCTGACTTTTGTCAGACACAGCTAGTCAGGATGGAGCCCCTGACTCATGAATCACCAGCCCCAGGAAGGCTTCCCAGGGGACTTCAGCCACTCTGTTTTCATCTCTTCTCAGCTCTGTACAACTGTCTAGACCACAGAATAACACTCCAGTGTCCCATCTGGTCAGATAATGCCTGTAGGTTGCTATCCTCTGTCCTTAGTTTCCTTGGTCTATCAATATCCACTGCTGTTTTTGTTTATAAATTGTTCTGTGTAGGTGTTTATGGTTTCCCCAGAGACTCTTCTTTTGCTACTAAATATTGAATTTTTGCCATAAGCTAGACACTTTACAAATATTGTACATATTGAATCCTTGTAACAGCTTATGAAATAAATATTGTTAACTTCCTTTTACAGGGAAGAAAACAACTAAGGCTCAGGGAAATTAAGCGATGTTTCCAAGCAGCAGATGTGGGATTTGAATTTAGGTCTTTGTGAGTTCTGAGTTCTGAGTTCTTTCTGAGTGCTAAAGCCTGTTCATAAGCACTGTAGATAGGGCCTCCTTCCAACTGAGGCCATTTTTTATAATTACTGTGTATATCTTTGCAACAGGTGTGGTGCTAAACATACTTCAGATAATAAACCGGTATTGATTTATTCATTGATCGAGTCCCTCAATTAATACTTTAATGCTTCTTTAAAATAGTAACTACCTGCCACCCAGAATGTCAGTTACTAGGTCAATTTCATCCTTGCTGGAGCAGATTAAGAAATTCACTAAAAGATCCCCAGACTTTTTGCCATTGCCTGGGTAGGAGAAGAGAAAAGGAGGTCAGCTTCTTTCTCTCCATTCATTCCAACTATCCTTTTTTTTAAAATTAATTTATTTATTTTCAGCATAACAGTATTCATTATTTTTTTCACCACACCCAGTGCTCCATGCAATCCATGCCCTCTATAATATCCACCACCTGGTACCCTAACCTCCCACCCCCTGCCACTCCAAACCCCTCCAACTATCTTTTTGTCCCTTCTCTTCAGAAGAAGCCACAGGAATGTTGGGGAATTGTTGTCAGTTCCACTGGTCACCTTGGCCCAGACCCAATATAACAGCTTCCATTATTTCTATGACCCCATAGGGAATCCCTGAACAGGGAGTGGTGATTAAAGCCGCTGCTTGGTTGGTCCTTCTTCTTTTTTTTAAATGTAGTTTTTTTGTGTGTTTTTTTTTCTTTTTAAGATTTTACTTATTTATTTGAGAGAGAGAGTGTGTGTGTGCACAAGAGCATGAGGCAGGAGGGAGAGGAGAAGCAGAAGACTCCATGCTGAGCAGGGAGCCTGACACCAGCTGGATCCCAGGACCACGGGATCATGACCTGAGCCAAAACCAAGGGTTGGACGCTTAACCAACTGAGCCACCCAGACACCCCAGTTAACCTTTCTTCTGACAGCAAAGTGACAACTATCAAACTTAAAATACAAATAGACCACAATTGCTAAACATAAAAATTTCCTTTCAGTTGCTTTGCACATAAAGCCCCCTCTAGTTCTCCCTCTTTCTCTCCTTTTCAAAATGTCTCTCTCCAACCCTACCTTCTTTCTGCTTCTCTAATGTCCCAAAAAGGCTGCATTATACTTGCTTACCTAAAAGGTTCTTTTATCTGTAAAAAACATTCTATGAAGAAGACATTGGAACTAGACTCCAATTATGTGTCCTTGATTTTTGCATAATTTAGTGTGAGTTACTGTTCTTTGAATCAGTGGGGGATAGGAATTCATTCACGAATAATGGTTTCCAAAGATGCATGAGGACCCAGATGAGGTACTTGCCTAGAAGGTAGAAAGGCTCTTTTCTTCCAGATTTCAGAATGCATGTTCAATGAAAAGCAAAAGAGTAGGAGGTACAGAAAGGGATTGTACAGGCAAGTGCAGAAAGCTTTTACTAATCTAATTCACTCTTAAATCAGCCTTCTCCATGGTTGAAGGAATCCCTGTTCTCCTTAAGCTTTTCTATCTTGGATACATTTTTTTAAAATAAGCTTCTTTTAATGTATCAGAGGAAACCAGGGATATGTTTAAGATGCTTCAGTGAGAGATGAAGCTGAAATCAGTAAGGCTGGAAAAGGTCAAAGCCAGAATTGTTATTTAAACGTTGAATACCCCAAATTTGCTGCAAGTTGCTTATCAACATTCACAAAAGTCAGTGTCCTTTTCCTGTACAAGCTTTTATTACAAGGAAGCCTCCTGCCCATGAACATTAGCACTGTGGTCTGTGTGTGTGTGTCTGTGTGTGTTTGTGCGCGCATGCGCGGGTGTTCACACATGTGAAACAAGTGTCTTCTTTTTTTTTCTTTAAAGATTTTATTTATTTATTTGACAGAGAGAGATCACAAGTAGACAGAGAGGCAGGCAGAGAGAGAGAGGGAAGCAGGCTCCCTGCTGAGCAGAGAGCCCGATGCAGGCCTCGATCCCAGAACCCCGAGATCATGACCTGAGCCAAAGGCAGCGGCTTAACCCACTGAGCCACCCAGGCGCCCGAAACAAGTGTCTTCTTATAGCATGACTTGAGTATCCTTCTTCCTGACTGTTCAAATGTGGGGGTACCTGCACATACTACTCACGTCCCATTTCTAACCTTTTCTCCTCCCCATTCAAGTACAAAAATCTACTGAATCAGAATCACCAAGAGAGGAGCCTGGGAATGTCTTTAATTACCCAGCCCAGATGGCTCACACAACTGGGAAGGCTTGGGAAACAGGAATTAGAGGGTCTGAAGCAGAGCTTCTCAAGGTTTGTTAGACATTTGAATCACCTGGGGACCTAGTTAAATGCGGATTCTTTTTCAGTAGGTCAGGATTGGGCTGAAAATCTGCATTTGTAGCAAGGTCCCAGATGATGCTGGTGATGCTCCAGCCACTCTGTGTAGCAAAGGTCCAAAGGAGATGCATCCAAATGTCCAAACAGATATTAGTTGGAGCTAGAGACAGGAACAATTAGAGAAGGACCTAGACCACCTTCTGCTCTTCTGGCTCATCTGATGTGTGATGGTAGAAACAATTTTTGAGAAAGCCAGTAAGGCCCCATGGGGCAACAGTTTCTCAGTGCACTCACCAAGTTCTAGGTCAAACCTTGGTTTTGCAGGGCCAGACATACTCAGGACTCAACCTACCCATGCTCCCTGAAGACGTATGTAAGTCATATATGCTAATATTTAAATGTCCCATAAAACATGTAATGATTGGTGAGAATCCCTTTGGTGGCCAGCCGGTGTGTTCTCTGCCTACAAGCAGACCCAGAGGGGCAGCCAGAATATTAGATTCAAATCAGCAGGTGGCCTGGCAAGCCGCTTGGCCTGCCTTTCCTGCTCCTATTCTAAGAAGTTGTTTCTTTTCTTGAAGTGTTTGGGTTCAGAGCATTCCCTCATCTTTTAAACATGAAACCCTCCTAAGCCCCAGGTGCTGTGCAGGGCACTGAGGTCACAGAAATATTAGTGAAAATGAAGCCCTGATTTGTATCTGGAAGCCATCCTGTCTCTTACGTTTTTAGTATGTATTTTCATTTTTACTTTAAAAACTTTTAATAGCAGTGAAATACAAATAAAATTTACCATCTTAACCATTTTTTTAAAAAGATTTTATATATTTAGAGAGAGAGTGGTGAAGGGGTAGAGGGAGAGAATCCCCAGCAGACTCTACCGAGTGGGCGAGCAGGATGATGAGGGGATGGAGGGGGGGGTGGGGAGGTGCCGGGGAAGGACAGTGAGAATCTTGAGCAGACGCCCCACTGAGTGCAGAGCCTGCCACAGGGCTTGATCTCACAACCCTGGGATCACAACCTGAGCCGAAATCAAGTGTCGGACGCTTAACCAACTGAGCCCTCCCAGGTGCTCCCATGCCCACCATTTTTAAGTGTACAGTTGAGTTGCATAAGTGCACTCACACGGTTGTACAACCATCACTACTATCCATCTTCAGAAGTTTTTCATCATCCCACACTGAAACTCCATATCCATCAGGCAACTCCTCAAAGATATCCATGTTGTAACATATATCAGAATTTCATTCCTTTTTAGGCCTGAGTAATAGGCCGTTGTATGTACAGACCACATTTGTTTGTCCATTCTTCTGCCCAGGGACACCGAAGTTCCTTCTATACTTCGGCTACTGTGAGCAGTGCTGCTATGAACACAGGTGTACAAATATCCCTTTGAGACTTGCTTTCGATTCTTCTGGCTACAGACATACCTTGCTTTATGGTGCCTCACAGATATGTTTCATTTTTGTGAAAATGGCAACTCTGCATCAAGCAAGTCTGTTGGCAGCATTTTGCTGATGGTGTTTGCTCACACTGTGACTCTGTGTCACACTTCGGTAATTTTCACAATATTTAAACTTTTTCATAACTGTTTTATTTGTCATGGTGATCTGTGATTATAACTTGCTGAACACTCAAGGTGATGGCTAATATTTTTTAGCAATAAGTCATTTTTTAATTAAGGTGCATACACTTTTTAGACATAATGCCATTGCACACTTAAGAGACCACAATAGAGTATAAACATCACTTTTATATATAGTAAGAAACAAGAAATTTCATTTGACTTGCTTTATTGTGATATTTGCTTTATTGCAGTGGTCTGGAATTGTTAGGTCGTATCGTAATTCAGTTTTTGATTTTTGAGGATCCACGGTACTATTTCCATAGTAGTGGCCCAATTTTACATTCCCATCAACAGGACACAAGGGTTTCAATTCCTCTATCCTTGCCACTACACCTGACTCCTGCTTTAAGTGACTTCCTTAGCTGTAACTTGGGCTATTGTCCCAATGTCCCACCTGAAATGCTCTCCTTCTTCTCTGTCCTCTCCAAATCCTGCTTGCTCAACCTCTAAAGCCAGGTCAGGTCACACATTTTCTAAAAAGTCCGATGACATTAGCCCCTGATGAGCCCTCTTTGTCTGCCCGAGACCATTTTTATTTTTCCTTGATAATGACAGTCTTGTTCTTGGATTGTCTCCCCATTGCTCCCAGGTGGAGGTCATGTTCTATGCTTTTGGTTTCACCTAGCAATAAAAGCAATTGCTCTCTGTTGTAACTTGTTTGATAGAAAAATATAAAGAAAAGCAAGTACGCAGTCTGAAAAAGGGGCCAAATGACCAAAGCTTGGTTTCTGTTCTGAGAACTCTTTACATGAAGAAAAGAAACTGAGTCCTGTTGCCCCAGAACACTGTCTCTGGTGGAGACTTACTAAGAGCCTCTGCACCCACCTAGCCAAACACCCTTCCCCTAGGATGTCATCCTCCAAGGCCATCATCACCTTGGAGACACCAACCCTAAAGATGATCAGATGAGAAGAGATGCCTCTAGGGGAGGGACTGGCTCTGGGAGGGCTAACCACAAAATTGTTGCAAACAAGAATTCATTAGCTCAGGGGATTGCTTTGGGAGTTCATGTGGGTTTTATTACAATGTCTGCAACCACTTACATTACACAAGGGCTGAGTTTTCTTCCATGTCTATTCACTTCATGGTGGATGTCTGTAAACAGTCCCAGTGGGGCTGCTGCTGGCTGCTGAACCTAAAAAATGCTACTTCCCCCCCCCCCAATTAATCTACCCTCATATGAGTTTGAAATCTTCTCGACCTTTCACTGTGTTCTCATTAGGGATGCTATCATACCCCTTGGCTGCCTTATGTTATAGGAGGAGCTTAAACCACCATGTCTGGCTAGAAAACTCTTCTGATTGAAACTCCCTCTCTTCTCAAAAGCCTTTCCAGCTTCACCGAGCAGTTAGTCCGCCAGACTGCCATGTTCCACAGTAGGGTGCCCATGCTTCTATTCTCACTGTTGGCAACTTGGTTGTCATGATTTATTTTCAAAATGGTATCCTCTGAATATTATGATATCCCTAAGGAAAGAGATTATGTCTTCTCCATCTCTCCAACCTTCCCCTATAATCAAGTAACAGAGCCCTGGACCATAGTAGTTGCTCGAGAAACGCTTATTGGAAAAACAAATGAATTAAGTGGAAGGGCAGTCCCTGGATAGAAATTTAATAGGCCAGATTACTAACCCCAGCTGCTCCCTGGTAGGTCATCTGAGTGACTCATGCCACTTTGTGTCTCAGGTTCTCCACCTGTAAATTAGGAATAATAACTCACTACCTACCTATCTCAGATGGTCAAAGACTAGAATAGTAAATATGAAAATAATCTGAAAAATATAAATTCATTAACTTCAAAAATATTTATTGAGTCCTCACCTAGTGTTATGGCCCCTGGGTTACAAATAGGAAGATACAACCCCTTAAAGGTTCTACTTCTGCACGATGGCATTACTGTCAGTTAGCCACCCATCATCAAGACATGCCTACTTCATCCCATTGTCCTGTTGTGGTTGGCAACATTTTTGCCCATGTCCTTTGTTTTTGAATTCACCACATACCTCATATTCTGGTTTTACTAGAGGTCTCTGCCTGCTTTCCAGCTGTAATCACAGCTGAACGATTCCCTACCAGTCCTGGTTCCACTTCAGAAGAACCATCAGCCGTACACACAGCACCAAGCCCATCCATCTGTGTAAGAGATAATGTAATTCTAAGACAATATTTAACAATGTGGGACGAGGCATAAACTCAATATGTTTCCAGGCAGAATAGAAAAAAAATATGTGCCCCATCTCATTAATCACAATAAGAATGAGGGATGGGGCAGATACCCAGGCTGGTGCTGTTCCCTCCAAGTTAATCTGTCTTAATACTAGGCCCTTGATAAAAAGAATGCCCATGTCGTCGTTCTGCTTGTTCAATGCCAATTTACATTGGGGAGTGAAAGATTTATGCCGTAACAAGACTCTCTCAGTAATAAAAACTTGAGTGATCCATGCTGTGTTTGGAGGTAGCTTCTACAGCAAACACTCTCTGGGGACAAAACTTCAAGAGAAGGATTTCAAGATATGTATTGACAAAACTGATCCTATTCACAAGTGCTCATTGGGTTCATTCATTCCCTCATTCAACAAATTTCTACTGGGCACCACCCCTGTGCAGAAGGCTCTGTTAGAGGTTTGGGACTTCACAGGAGCCAGATATGGTCTGTACTTTCCAGGGACCCTCGTCAGAGGAGATGCAACTCACACCCAATAATGAGGGTGCCACATGGACCGTAAGCTCACAAGGACAGAGACAGTGTCTATTTACATTCCAGGGCATACCAGTGTCTATCACAGGGCCTTGCGCAGAGAAGCTCATTAAAAGTTTATTAAGTGACAAGTGCCCAACAATGGATGAATGGATAAACAAAATGTGGCACATACATGCAATGGAATATTATTCAGCCTTAAAAAGCAAGGAAACTCTAACACATGCTACAACCTAGATGGGCCTTGAAGATGTTCTGCTAAATGAAATAAGCCAGTCACAGAAGTACAAATACTGTATGAGCTCCCTAACAGGAGAGGTCAAATTCACAGAGACAGAAAGTGGGATGGTGTGTTGCCAGGTGCTGGGATAGGAGGACATGGGTTGTTTAATGGGCATAGAGCTTCAGTTTTGTAGAAGGAAAAATGTTCTGGAGATGGATGGTGGTGATGGTTGCAGACCAAGGTGAATAAACTTAATGCCAGTGAACTATACTCTAAAAAATAGTTACAATGCTAAACTGCATGCTATACATATTTTACCATAACAACAAGAATAAAAATCTTTAAAGGGCTAGCAAGAAGTCCAGAGACAGCTTGAGGCAGGAGATGTAATGGAGTGTCCTGAAGAGAAGGGACCAATGGAAGTGTATGTGCTTTCTGAGGAAGGGAAGAAGAAGGGGGCATAGTATTGTGCTGAGGACTCACTCCAGGGGTGTCATGGAAAGGAAGCCAAGGGAAGTATGTTAATAACCTGCAGGAGCAGGAGCAGCTCCAGAACCTACTGGACCAAGTAGAGACATGGAAAGGAAGGGCCAGAGAGTTCCAAGAAGGGCCTTTTAGAGGATGACAGTGGTTGACCAAAGCCTTTGGATTTGACAGTTGGGAAATAAGGGGCAACCCCTAGTAGAGCAAGCATCTTCGGAGCATTGTGAGCATGGCAGTGAAGACTACAATACCAAGTGAATGAAGAATAAGACATTGAAGTTTGATTGTAAAGGAAGGAAAATGATCACAGAAACTGGAAGGAATCAGTGGATGAGAGAGAAGAAAGACATAGCAAGGGACAGAGGTATAAAAGAGAAGGAAAGAATGTTCTGGAAGGATCTAGAATGGCTGGGAATGATGAATTGGGGATTCCTTCTCCCTTTGAAACAAGAGGGCAGGATGAGAAGATGGAGGAGCTATCAGGAAGAAATGCGTGAAGAAGAGGAAGCTCCAGGGCTGCTTCCTCCTGAGGAGGGAGGACACCAGAGTAAGTGCTCTGAAAATACACCACAGAAAAGTCAGAGAGTTTGAAGATGGTGTCCTAGGGAATTCATGCAGGCACACAATGGGGAATGGTGGAGCACTGGATCCAGCTAGGATTCAGAGCCCCGGTGTATGTAAAGAAACCAGTCGGCTGGCCTGAAGGAAGGGAGCAAATAGCATATTTTCCCAATGGGGATGGGGAGGCAGGGTGAGTGGCAGGCCAGAGAGACCTGCTTCATCAGGAGGGCAAGTGTGTGGAGAGAACCGTTGTCAGTGAGGTCCAGGCTGGATGGCAGGGAAATTGGGATCCAAGGAGGATATGAAGTCAAGGACTTGAGTTCATGATGAGGTTGAGGAGATGGTTCTGGAAGAAAGAGAAGTTGGGCCACAGAGAAATTTTGAATCTGAAATCACGATCAAGGGGCTGCTGTGTGGGAGGGCAGGGTCCAAGAGAGTAGTGCTGACCAAGAGTGGACACCAGCCAAGAATAAGTCCAGGAACTGTGAGGTCCAGGAATTTGTAGAATGTTGAAGTGCCCCCCAGGGATAGTGACAGGGTGATGAGGTGGAGACAAGTGTTAGATGAATAACAAAAGCAGTCATTGGGGCGAGAAGATGGAAAGGGAAGGGAAAGATTTGCTTGGCTAGCAAGTATAAAAGAGGAGCTTGTTGAAAGAGAGTGATGCCGCCATGAAACCTGAAGAGCCTGGAGGACCCTGTCAGTCAGTCCGTCAGTCAGTCAGTCAGATAGTCAGGAAGAAATGGACCAGAATGGGGGAATCAACTTCCACTGGTGAGGGTTCTGTGTGGGAATGGCTGAGAACACCCATGAAGGAAGGAGAGAGCCAGATTTGGAATTGATAGCTTGAGCGAGAATTGTGAATAAGCTGGACGATGAGCGAGGCTAGAGGGAGGAGCAGAGTCAGGGAGACGCGAGGCAAGGAAAGCATCCAAGCTCCAGGGGTCTGTAAAGTGGATGTCAGGACCCCCGGGAAGGAGGCCCAAAGCAGTCATGGGGTATGGGATTCTCAAGTGCCACAAAACCGGGGTGCGCAACATATGTCTTGGGAAGGAGAGGCTCCTGCTTCAGTTTCCCGTTCCAGCTGCCACCAGCCAGCTTTACGAACAGAGCAATAAGCCTGTTTTTTTTTTATATATATATAATTTTTTATTTTTTATAAACATATATTTTTATCCCCAGGGGTACAGGTCTGTGAATCACCAGGTTTACACACTTCACAGCACTCACCAAAGCACATACCCTCCCCAATGTCCATAATCCCACCCCCTTCTCCCAAACCCCCTCCCCCCAGCAACCCTCAGTTTGTTTTGTGAGATTAAGAGTCACTTATGGTTTGTCTCCCTCCCAATCCCATCTTCTTTCATTTATTCTTCTCGTACCCACTTAAGCCCCCATGTTGCATCACCACTTCCTCATATCAGGGAGATCATATGATAGTTGTCTTTCTCCACTTGACTTATTTCGCTAAGCATGATACGCTCTAGTTCCATCCATGTTGTCGCAAATGGCAAGATTTCATGTCTTTTGATGGCTGCATAGTATTCCATTGTGTATATATACCACATCTTCTTGATCCATTCATCTGTTGATGGACATCTAGGTTCTGTTTTTGAAAGCGAGGAGATTTACTCTGAGTCTTAGACTCATTTTCTGCAAAATGGGAGGATTGGGGGTAGGTGACCTTCCAGCTTCAGAATGCTGTGCTCCTGTGAAGTAGTGTCCTTGGCCTGTCAGTGCCTCTGCTTCTGACTGTGTTTCAGTTTCAGTGATGACCCACTCCACATCCTCTCCATGGGTGGGAAGGGTAGACATTGTTAGGAAAAAGTGGAAAAGCGGAGTGATAATATCATTACGTACTCAGTTGGGCTGGTTGCTAGCCCAACAACTCCTTGCAAATTGGGGAGGTGGGCAGGAAACAAGCTCTTGGCAGACAAATGAGCCTAAAGGCCATGATGTGGCAAGTGGGACCAAGCTGGGCCAGGGGCCCCTTGTCCCTGTCGCAGGCACTCCCATGCAGGCCCTAGCCTGCAGCTGCAACCCAGATTTCAGACCTTGTGACAACGGAGGTGTCATTGACGGCGACTCAGCACTCCCACTGTAGGGATGAAGACATCAGCAGGTGGAAAACCTCAGGAGTCCTCCTTCTACTCCCATACCCCGCCCCTTCAGGCTTTAAATTCCTGAAAAGTTTTCATTTCAGAATTATTCTGGTTTTCTGCATTTTTTTTTAAATGAAATGAGCATTTCCTTGCCTAAGCAACTTTACACTTAATGGAGACTATCTCCTTTCCCCCCACAACCCGGTCACTATGCTTCCCACCCTGTTTTGGAACCATATTTGGACATTAATCATATTACCCACAGTCAAAATGCCATCTCATCTAGAAGGAGCATAGCTGCAGTATTAGGAAAGCATAGAATAAATACTGAAGCCCATAATTCTCTATCATCCTCTCCGCTCCCATATGCACTTACTGAAATGCATTTGGTCAAATGAGAAGGGGGGAAAGAGAAATGAATCCTAAAGAAGTTAATAGTAATAGCATAAGAAATTATATTTTGACTGATAATATTAGTACTTATTATAAGCGATAGTATGATAAAGATATCAGGAGCCCTCAATTACTTTTGTGTTTTTCAGACTTGAGAAGAGAGAGGAAAAAAAATTTAAATTTACTTTCTGGACCAGGAGAGTAATAATCCTTTTATGACTATATTCATTTTCTCAGCCTCAGATGAGAAAGATGACCAGGGACTAGGTTATAATAAATGACGGTGCTTTGTCAAGGCCCCTGACATGACCAAAACAGTATGGCTTGGGGTGTTCCCGTGGGAGCTGAGTGTTGAACCTGAAGGGAAGACAAGATCCTTTCTCCAGGGGATTTGTCTCCACGATGTAAATCCAGGGCCTAGACACACAAATGAGTTAAAATTAGTTCTACAAAAACTTACAAATCACCACCCAGTGCTGATTAGTAGAAAACAGCAGAGCACAGGGCTGGGCAAAGCCTACAGAAAGGAGAGGGGAGCTAAGGGAGCTGGAGTGAGTGAGGTTGTGAGGGAAGGTGGGAGCCGGGGTCGCTCCAGGTCTCACGCCCAGTGTCTGACGCAGACCAAGGCTTTCACATTCCATCAAGGTCTGAGGCAAAGCACAGGCTGGTGGAGAGGTGGGAGCCAGCCAGTGCCAAGAGAGGGACTGGTACGCCAAGGACATGGAGAACATTCCCAGAGCCCTGGGGGAAGTTTTATGTCCTTATGTAACAGCAGTCTTCACCACGTTCCATGCCCTGTAGATCTGTCATCTTGAGATCCTTACAAGCCTTGTGTAAGGGGTTGTAATGCAGTGATGGGGAATGGGTGTCAGCCAGGATGCCAGACCTTTTGGGCCCATTGTGGTTGCCCAGGACATGGTATGGCTTGCATCCAGGTTTGGTGAGAAAGGGAGTCATGATGGGTTACAGGTTTCTGCCATGGGCACAGAGGGTTGTGAGACCCACAGCAAGTGTTTCTCATCTCGGTTCTCCAGAATCTCAGTTGATTGGGTTAGGGAATCAGGGTTAAGTTACAGAGCTTTCATAAATTCATAGTTGCTTTTTGTGGAGCTAGAAGAAGGTCATATAAGGGAAAAGCATCCCTTCCTCTAGATACTTTACTTTCATCTGCTATAAAATTGTTGTAATACACCAATTTGAATAGAGCAAGCCACTCTCCTACCATCTTCTGGAATATTGTCATAAAAAAACAGGAAGATCTACAGCATCTGTGGTAAAAATGCCTTAGACATGGCCCTCCTTGTGCAAGGCACAGCTGTCCACCGTGACCCTGAACCAGGATTGAATCAAGATGGACTGTATTTGTTCTAATCCCCTCTGCCTTAATGAAAAAGTGAGGGAGTTGGAGAGGAAAGGCAGTAAGTTTTTAGAGGGCCTTAAAATTTTACCTAAAGAGCTTGGATCTGATGTAATAGGTAATAAGCAAAAGGGCTGTTTATATGCATATGCTTTCCTTAAATCAGATATTTGTAGGTTTAGTGCCTGTAATGTTTTGCATTTTGTCAAGCCTGTGATGCTCTTTAAAATACTTCAGCTAAGTTACTTCATTTGATCTACACGTGGAGTTCCAGTAGATTCCTGAGAAAGAACCGACATCAGTGGGTGGGGAGCGCATGTTGATAAGAGCATTGGCCGGGGGTCTCAGAGCAGGAGTCACATGGAGCTTCCCTCTTTTAAAAGCTGTATGCAAGGTCGTGCTCTCTTGCTCTTTTCTTTAACTGGGTTTGGATTCTCTTAACCGAAACTGGAATGTGTGCTCTACATTTATCAACATCTCTAGAAGACTTGCTAAATCATAGCTCCCCTCATTGGCTGTGCCAGCATCATTAATTACACTGCGATACTCCAGACAGCATTTTTCAGGGACTTAGGGAAAATAAAAAAAGACTAAACATCAGAAAACGGGAAAATCTGGGTTCGTCCTCTTTATATCCCATCGCAGCGTTCCGCAGTTTGTTACCTGGCTTCCTGCAGTTGAGTGACCTTGGGCAAGTCACTTCCTAAGTTTTGCCCTCTGTCAAAATGAGGTGTTTGGAACAGATGATTTTTGTCCTTTGGGGTCGCAGGAGGAAAAAGATGGCAGATTCAAACTGGATAATTTGAAGTGCGCTTAAGAAAGGAGATTCTTTAGGAAAGGTGTGGGCAGGGTAAGGAAACCACAAGGGATAGAGCAGTAGCCCAGGGCAGTGACCACAGGCCATCGCCACCCCAGTTCTGAAGGGGAAAGGGGGCATGGTTACTCGAATCCAGAGAAAGTTGTAGAGAGAAGTCAGCCTTGAGGAGGCAGTAAGCTTTGCAGAGGGACAGACTGGTGATGCCAGAGCAGGGAAGTAAAGAAAGAAATTCTCCAATGCCATCCCACTACCCACTGCCTGTCCACTCTTTCTATTGGCCAAACCCAACCGGAAGCCGAAAAGCAAGGGAGCTGGGGAAGTACTCACGCAGCTCCCACCTGCTGCACGATGCAGGGAGAAGGGCAGAGAGCAGACCTGGGGGTGGGCATGAGATACCCTGCACACCCCTGAAGTCCCACTCAGCAATGTGTACGTATTTGATGTACAGTAAATTAAGTATGCAAAATAGAAACGTATGAGAAGAATTTTTTTTTTTAGTAGAGGATGTGCTAGCAGGTTAGGGGAATATAATATAAAACATAATAGGTAAGCAAACTATATTTATAGAACAAAAAAATAGGTGAAAGAAAAAATAGCTTTAACTGAGGCCCAGCAGCAAAGAATGAGACTACACACACACACACACACACACACAGAAACACACATGCAATCTCTCTCTCTCTCAAGAGCTTTGAGCTTCTAAAAATAGCATGGAATTTACTAGGTAGTGAGTCGATCCTGAGATTTCAGCCTTGAGACAAAATTATTGAGATCCCCGAAGGGCCCGTTGTAATGCCATGTTGCAAGACCGCACATGCCAGGAGTCCTGAGATTTTAGGTCTGGGGAGGACTTGGGGGAACAACTAGCCCAGCCCACCCCTTGGTGTTCCAAAGTGGGCCGGTGACTGCAGAAGGGTCTGGATGGGGCCGAGCCTGTGCTGCACCCATCAGCCCCCACGTCCCCACCACCCGCTTTGGGACTCACCATCTCACTCCAAAGTCACAGCCCACAGTGATTGTGGGAAATGTTGCTGGTTTTTCAGATCTAGGAGCTCCAAACTTCATGAGCCTCTAAACACACTCTGTTTTGCAAGCTCTCTGCAGTTTAAAGGTTTTATTTATTTATTTGTCAGAGAGAGAGAGAGGGAGAGAGAGCGAGCACAGGCAGACAGAGTGGCAGGCAGAGGCAGAGGGAGAAGCAGGCTCCCTGCGGGGCAAGGGATGCTCAATCCCAGGACACTGGGATCATACCTGAGCTGAAGGCAGCCGCTTAACCAACTGAGCCACTCAGGCATCCTAAGCTTTCTGCAGTTTAGCCTTCGCTGGGGCTGACTGAGATTTTTGTAGCTGTGCTCTCCCTCATGGTAACGGAGAGCCTGAATGGACGCATACCAGGTGTGAAGACTCAAAGGCTTCAGCTGTTCTTTAGATTATCATCGCTATAAGTCATTTTAAAACCTGCCATTAATTCAGCATCTCCCAGATGCCAGGCTCTGATCCAGACCATCTCACATAAGCTAACCCTCTCCAAACCCATCAGGTTGGGATTCAGCTTCTTATTCCTCATAGGAGGACGCTGGGACAGTGTGCCAGACACTGAGAAACCTGCTTAAAATGCCACAAGTTAGTGGGAGTCCCCGTGTTATCTCTGAACTCACGCCACTACTTCCCTTCTGCTCTGCCAGCGTCAAAACCTCTCACCGGTAGAAAGAACCTGCTACTTCACCATCAGGCGGTTTTATCCTGGAAATCACAGCCTTGCAATAAGGGACTCGGAGGGCAGCATCACTAAGCCCTGAGGTTCTGCAGGGCACCGGCCCCCTTGATACACATCTAGGTGCCGGAAGACGGAAGGGAACTAACATTTATCAAGGGCCTACACTGTGCTTTGTGCAGTCAAGAGTGAAGTCAGTTCTGTTCTGGAAGTTAATGTGCTTTCTGTTCTACACTGCTCCCTCAGATGGCGAACCAAGAAAGGGTAAGCGGGAAAGCTTCAGAGAGCATCTGAGTCAATGTCTCACTGATACAGCGAACTTCTAGAAAACGTTCTGACTGGGACCCTCACTGCCCTCCCGAGGCAGCTTATTGGGTCATGGGGCAACTGGAGAAAACCGTCACTCTGACAGGATATGCCTTTGGCTTTGGCTGGGACAGTTTTAGAATGAGGGAACACCAGGACCTGGACCAAAGGCGTGCTCACAGCCCCCAGAGCGGCAGGAATGTCAGGAGTGAGCCACCGAGGGGAAGCCATCGGGAAAATCTGATTGGCGAGCCTTCCAGGGTCCATCCCAGTATTGGATGAAAACCTCCAGCAGCACATAGCCGTGGACATTAATCCTCACTCCTTTGCTGTTGACGCTCGAGTAACTATAAATCCACTTAATACTGTTACCAGCTAATCCACATCCATCTCAGTATTCAAATGGAGAGCAGGAGACACTGCAGCAAAGGCCGGAACGAGTTGCATGTTCTCTGCCGCATTATTGCCCAACCTGCCGTGTGCCAGGCCTATCGGAAGAGGAAACGAGATTGGCTTACATGCCTTGTTCTGAGTTTACCCACCGTGTCTTTTCAGGGATCCCTGCGTTCTTTTCTAAATGCTTCCAAACCATCTGGTTAGAAATCTGTTTTAAAATTTGGCCAAAGACCCATGCCAGTATTGCCACAATGAAGTTGATTTTTAAAATCAGAACACTTGGGGCACCTGGGTGGCTCAGTGGGTTAAGCCTCTGCCTTCGGCTCAGGTCATGATCTCAGGGTCCTGGGACTGAGCCAGGCATTGGGCTCTCTGCTCAGCGGGAGCCTGCTTCCCCCTCTCTCTCTGCCTGCCTCTCTGCCTACTTGTGGTCTCTGTCAGTCAAATAAATAAATGAAATCTTAAAAAAATAAAATAAAATCAGAACACTTATCTACATGTCATCCACAACAGGCCTCTGCATAACCACACAGCCTGGGACCACCTCCCTAGCTGAGCCAAGCACCGTCTCCATGTTACTTCCAGCCTCAAAAACCATCTCAAAGAAACTCTATGAACAGAAGAACAGAATATCTGTATTCTTGGTTTCATGCTTATTAGGCAGAGCCACTGGCCCAACGTGAAGTCATAAAACTTCTGGTATGCACCTACTGTGTGCCACACACTGAGCCAGGAACTAAAGAAACCCAGAGCTGAACAGTCCAGGCCAAAGTGGGGTCTCGCCCTACGGCGCTGAGCCTCTCTCTCCCTCCTTCAAAGCAACTCTACCTCACACTATTGTCTCTTCTGTCCTCAAGGGCAGGGACTGTGTTTTATTTCTCAGAGCGTCCCCAGTGGTGAGCCCCATGTCTTCCATGGAAAGCACAGTCAGTACACTCTTGTAATAATGATTAACAGTGTTGACAATGAGTTGGGGCAAGAAGACACGGCCCAAAGAAAAATGAATTTCTGAATCAGAAGGAAGGGGTTATGAAAACACATTAAGCATAGTGTTGCCAATTAATATGATTGAGTATTAAAACAGACCCAGCAACACTGTAATTTGGAATGGTAACCATGGTGTATTTCTTTCAGTCAGGCCAAGGGTGATATTTTTCAAGATTAGTTTTTGATTAATCCTATTAGATAGATACTTCATTTATGGCCTATACATTTGTTCTTAAGGGTTTAATTGCTTGTGCAATTTATAAGCATTAGAATTGCTGTTATGTAAATGAATTTCCAGCATCCAATTCACCTTTAAGATAATTAAATTAAGTGTGGTTAGTTAAGAACATTAGACATCTATGAAAAGCCCCTGAGAAAAATTTGGTTTGTTCAGAAGGAGAGGGTCGCCTTCTGTGTTTCTTTCTTTTCTTTTTTTTTTTTTCTACATTGTATCTCTCCCAGTACCTGGGTCCTCCACATCCCCCCCTTCCCGCTCCTGGTAGTCCTTGCCTCCCTCCTCACCTGCTGGCACCAACTAATTTATCAGTTAAAGGATACATGTTGAGTGAAAATAACAACCTCTTTCATAAACAAGTTCCTCTGTTTCCAAGAGAAACCAGAGGGACTCATGTTCCTTGCTGAGATGCTCCTCTCCTCAATTTGTCGAATTGTTTTCCAATTTTGATAGAATAATGTTGCTCATGGTATGTATATTCAGCATGAATGTTAGAATCAAAGCTCAGCTATCGGGTCCGGCAGATCAGGGAACTGAACTTGTTTGTTCCTGCCTCCTGGGTAAATGAGGAGAAATGTCCCATTTTAATAGTAGCGCAGAGTGGAAGGAGGGAGTAGAAAGAGCATGGACTTTTCAGGTAGGCAGGTTTGGCTTTCGTTCAGTCCAGTTAAGTTCACTCACTCATTCTTTCTTTCATTCATTCAGCAAATACTCAATGAGCACATAGTATGGGCCTGGTCCTATTCTGGGCACTGGAGAGAAACTAGCTCATTATTCAGGAAAATCTGATTCCAGTGGGGCTTTGAATCAGCACTACATATCTCACTAGCCCTGTGAGACATTGGTTATGTTTCTTCAATTCTCTGAGCATTAATTTCCCCATCCATAAAATGGGAATATTAAAAATAGGATTGTTAAAAGAATAAAACAAGATGATGTTTCTCAAATATTTATCCCAGAGGTCTTAATCCTGTGACTGTGGACCCTTAGAGCACTATAGGCAGAATTTTGAAAGGTCTGTGAGCTGGGGCGCCTGGGTGGTTCAGTGGGTTAAGCCTCTGCCTTTGGCTCAGGTCATGATCTCAGGGTCCTGGGATTGAGCCCCAAATTGAGCCCCACATCGAGCCCCGCATCGGGCTCTCTGCTCAGCAGGGAGCCTGCTTCCCCCCTCTCTCTGCCTGCCTCTCTGCCTACCTGTGATCTCTCTCTCTCTCTTCAAATAAATAAATAAAATCTTTAAAAAAAAAAAAAAAGAAAGGTCTGTGAACTGGGATGGAAAAAATGTATCTTTATTTTTACTACTTGTAATAGAAATTTAGCACTTCCTTAATTGTGAATGTAGGTAATAAATCTACCGCTGTGACAGTAATAAAGGCGGTTGTGATTTTGTCACAAACACGAATCTCATTACAGTTGTTGCAGACATTATACTATTTAAGCTCATCACTACTTCAAATTTACATATGTTATTAGATCTGCCATGAGATAGTTATTAAGTGCATTAATAAAGAAGCACGCATATGACCACATCATAACTTTTTAATTGTTTCTGATAACTGTATTTCAGTATAATTCATCTTCTTTCGGACACGTTTCTCTCTTCCGTGGAGCCATATCATTTTCAGAACACCTGTGTAACCAGCTGTCTATCTGCTTGTCCTTCACATACCAGATCCTGGGCCTTTCCCAGTCTCAGCACCTGAGACAGCTCCCTTGGAACGAGCTTCTGGGTTCAGTTGCGCCTGCTTCAGTTAACCCATCCTTCTTGAGTCTACTGTGACACATCCTGTCGTGCCCCCAAAAACATATGTCATGCTCTGTTAATTTTGGGCAGGATCAAGCATTGTATTAATATAACATCTTTGGATGTGGTTACATGTATAGAATATTTAGCTCAATTAATCACTTATTGAGTATCTATTAAGTACTAAGCATCATGCCAAGCCTTACAGATAGAAAGGTAAAAATATAAATAAGATACAGACCTTGTTTTAAGAAATGTGCAGACTGATATGAGATATAAACATAAATAAATAATTATGGGCTTTTTTCATCTCCTTTGCCTATTCATTTGCATAGTTCAGCTCTAGTTATTACTTCATCTCTAAATCTTAGGTGGACTTTTTCTTAAATCCTGAAGATGGGCATTTATGAGTTCTCCTTTAGCAAGTCTTCAGTCTTCTGGCTTTCTTCTTAAGAGTTTGTAGCTCCATTTCCTACCCCAGGGATCCCAGTGATCATTTGGATTGAGTTGGCTAATAAAGTGATACTCCTCTCCTTTGTTCCCTGAAACCAAAGTGACGACCTTGGACAAAGACAAGAACCTTCCCAGATGGAAGAAAAACAAGTTGTGATCAAAAGCAGCCAACCAAATTCACTTTATCTAAGCCCACCTGGTACTCCCACTGCCATTGTCCTCATCCCTCTTTGAATATACTCCGTGGTTATGGGTCTCCATGGGTCTGAATAATTTGAAGTTCTCTCTATAGACCATCACTACTAAATGGGAGGTGAAGATCATGAGTAAATCATGAAGAAGAGAATGTTAGAGGTAATTTTTTTTCAGTTCTGAGCTTTTTCATCGAACCTCAGCAAAATTTATGAAATACAGCCATGAAGGCTATCTGGATTCTCACCAGTATTATTTGGCCCAAGCCAACCTATAGCTCTGGTGTGATCGGTCGTGTTGGGGGTCGTGTCGGTCGTGTTGCACGGCTTTGACATGCCCTCCAGTGGTGCTACTCTGCTCCAGGGCTGCTGTAATTAATTAGATGTTCAGGAGAGCTGATGAGTCACTATGTTTGAATATCAGTTTTGGGGGGTTAGGGAGTGACCCTAGCATTCTGCTGAATATAACAACAGGATGAAACGCAATTTATGTAATGGGAACTAGGCACCATCTGATACAGCATGGTGACAGATTATCCAGAAATAAACAACAGGAAGTTGTCAGTTGCCTAAAAAGCAGCCTGCAAAACTAAGAGAATGCCAGTTTAGTCATTTACATAGGCATATATTAATAGCACCTGCTTCGTCCAGAGAACTGTCCTGGGATTACCTACAAGTGCATATGAGATGATCCTCACTGCTATAAAGTTGAGTCTAAGTAGGGCAGACAGAACATGGAGGGCTGTTGGCGTGTGTGTGTGTGTGCGCGAGTGCGTGCGTGCGCGCGCATGTGTGTATAGCTGTTGTGGAAGCATCCAGCAGAAAAAAAATAACAATGCAAAAAAATGAGCTCAGCAGAGAAGACCAAAATAACTCCAGTCACACTGGGCCCCTCTTGCCTTTGAATATGGGCTGAGCTCCAGAAGCAAGCACGAGACAGCACACGGTCTGCAGGGATGGGCGCAGACACACACTATGGCCCTGATTCTATCTCAGTAAAATAATGATTAGACCAGTAAGTGGGCAGGAAAAGAAATGAAATAGTCTTTAATATCTGGTGAAGTGACTGGTACATAGCAGGCATTGAGTAAATATCTCCTTATCCTCTGAATCATCTACCACTAACCCATTTTACAGATTAGCAAACTGGGCCTCTGAGATAAGTGAGTGGCCCCGAGGTCACAGAATGTTAAGCCATAGAGATGGGACTTTTGACCTTGAATCTGATGCTCTGAACACTAGGCCACATTGCTTCCCATTTCACATTTGCACGGTTAAGCTATCTCAAGTAGGGTGCTTTCTTTAGCCAAAGCTGGAGTTCATAAGTAGGAATCTTAACAGAGCACACCCGCCTTTCCTCATTGTCAAAGAAGGACTTGGGAAGACACCCCCACTTCATTATCTAACCTGAGCCTTCTTCCTGGAGCTATAAATTCAGCCACATCCACAGAGGCTGACGGGGTTTGGCACTTCCTTCCACCCCCCCCCCCCACTTGCTGCCCTGCGTGCCTACAGAGATCCAGTGGGAAGCCACGACTCATTCTCCCCCACATGGCAATCTGTTTATTTTAGTACCTTTTGGACCATGATTCCAAGCTGGCAATCCTTAGAAATCCAATTTTTGTTTACTTTTTTGATGACTCCAAAGTTCAGAAAGTTAGAGTATTGCTTTTTAATTAATTCTGCTTTTCCAAAGTTCAAAATGCATCGTTCTGCTATTAGCAATCCCCTCTAACTCTACTGAAAAACGGATATGGACCTGTTAGCTGGCATTTCTTTTAGTCATTGTTATTCTCTTAGGACTCTGCTTCAGAAAAACTTGCATTTTTAAAATTGCTGTCATTTAATTCCATAGGCAGTTGATTTAAGTTTCATTTTTTTTCCATTAAATGAAAATTAAATTAAGCTCATTATTGTATTAGACAGGCATTGATTGTACTCACTTTGGTTTTAATTAAATGCTACTATTCATTATTTCCTCCTGTGTAGTGCTTTTAATTTTCTTTGGTATATGATTTGGGGTAACAACAGTATCAGTAAATTATCCTTCATAAATAATATTCAAACAGAAAGACATATAAAACACACTGTGAAAGCAATTTGAAGGTATTTGCTTATTGTTTTTAATTTACTGGTAGGATATTTATCAGAGAATATTTTCCATGTTGCTCCTTTGTGATAAAACAGGGCATGTCCATATCTCTCTAATGCAGCTCTGACTTTTGCCGCTAATAGCTGACTTCAAGACACCATTGATCTTAAAAATGTGCTGACTTTATGTACAACACTGACGTTGCGGACCAGGGGTAGATGTTTGAATTTAAGTCTAAGAACATTATCAGAAATGTTCAGAAAAATGTCCAGAGAAGCTTATTTTGTTTTGTTTTGTTTTTTCCTATAACACTGTGAAGCACTCATTTCATGCCATACTATCTCCTGGGTCCTGGAAATGCATGGGATGATAGAGAACCACAGACCTTGTCCTTCTGGTACTTGTATTCTAAAGGGTAGGTGATAACATAATATATACTAACTCCAGCTGTCTGAGAAAACAGGATTCCCCATTAACCTGCTGACAGTGCCTGGGCCATTCTCTGCAGATCAAGACTTTGAGGGAGACTGGGTATTTCATATTCCCCTCTTCTAAATGTATCACAGTGATAGGTATGGAATGACATAACTGAGCTCAAAAATGCAGACGCCATCTCTCAAACCCAGAACAGTAATGGAAACTAGTAGGCAAAGCTGTAGCCCCAAAGAGCTCTGGGGAAGAAAGCAGTCCATTCAGCTAGGAATTGGGCCTCACAGAGGTAAATAGGAGTTCTCCAAGAGGAGAACTCAGTGCTCAGTCCTTACAGCCAGGGCTGACATGGAATAAGCTCTCCTGATGATGAAAGGAGACGAAAAAGTGCCCCTGAGACCACCATTTTTAGCAAGCTGCCGTCCGATGGACAACATCTTGTGACCTAGAACTGAACCAAAGTGCCCAGGGACTGGATCTGTTCTGGCCTTGAGGGAAGAGCCAGCAGGGGTGATACGAACACGACGAGGGAGGGTGAGCCTGGCTGGCAAGGGGGTTTCTGCTAACAAACACCATCACTCAGATGGAGGCTGGCCTTCAAGTACAAAATCCGAAAATGTAAAGATAGGCCAAGAAGAAAGCCTACAATCATTGATTGTATGATATGAATGTTCCTCACATTAAAAGAAGTTTTTGGGGGCACCTGGGTGGCTCAGTGGGTTAAGCCGCTGCCTTCGGCTCAGGTCATGATCTCAGGGTCCTGGGATCGAGTCCCGCATCGGGCTCCCTGCTCAGCAGGGAGCCTGCTTCCCTCTCTCTCTCTCTGCCTGCCTCTCTGTCTACCGTGATCTCTCTCTGTCAAATAAATAAATAAAATCTTTAAAAAAAAAAAGAAGTTTTTGTACCAGTCTGAATGGGCTGTAGAATGATTACGTTTACGGTCTACTCACATAGACACATGAAGAAAAACTTCTGTTTAAAAAGTCAGGAAACACGAGTTAGGAAACAAAAGCTGGCTGACATTAAATGAGACGGGAATATGGAAAGGAACTGATTTATAAAGCCAGAAATAAAAAATGAAGTAAATATCAATCTTTAAGTCAGATTTAACGGCTCGATAGATGGGACCAACTCTGGAATGGTCTTGTTCAGGTGGAGAATCAAAGGATCAAGATGGTTACACTCAGCGATCCCCCCAGCATGCCACAGAGACGAAGAGATTCTCTATGCTTCGGAAAAAGAAAAAAAAAAAGCAGTTAAAAAAAAAGGCTATTTAGAGACAAGGGAGATAGAGAGGGTCTTCTGCAGTCTAGCAGGATGTCAGAAGAAAGTAGAGGGATCAAGGACAATAAAGAGAAAAATTAAAAAGCTGGAAGAATATTTTTAAACAGATTACATGTAATCAGCACAACATCAACCTTCTCATTAGCAACAAAAGATACCAGGAAGCAGGAGACATGGTATTTTGGAAGTGCTGAGGAAAAGGAGTTGTCAACCTAGAATTTTAAAGCCATCTGAAGTGTCATTAAGAAATAAGGCCAGGCCTTATTTGCTCTTCTTTCTCCATGTCCTTTAGGTATAAGGTTAGCTTGTGCATTTGGGATTTTTAAATTTTTCGAGAGAAGCTTGGATGTCTATCTATTTCCCTTTTAGGACTGCAGTATCCCATAGGTTTTGGACCAAGGTGTTTTCATTAGTTTCCATGAAATGTATAAGTTGTTCTTCTTCAGTTTCCTGGTTGGCCCAATCATTCTTTAGAAAGATGCTCTTTAACTTCCAAGTGTTTGAGTTCCTTCCAAATTTCTTCCTGTGGTTGAATTCCTGTTTCACAGCATTGTGGTCTGAAAATAGGCAAGGGATCATCCCAGTCTTTTGGTATTGGTTAAGACCTGATTTGTGACCCAGTATGTGGTCTATTCTGGAGAAAGCTCCATGTGCACTTGAGAAGAATAAGTATTCTGTTGTTTTAGGACGAAGTGTTCTGTTTATATCTACAAAGTCCCTCTGGTCCAATGTGTCACTCAGAGCTCATATTTCTTTGTTGATCTTCTGCTTAAATGATCCATTGCTGTGAGTGACCACAAGGGAAGGGAGGGAAAATGGAATGGGGAGAAATCAGAAAGGGAAACGAACCATGAAAGACTCTGGACTCCAGGAAATATACTGAGGGTTACAGAAGAGAAGTGACTGGGGGCTGGGGTAACTGGGTGATGGGCAGTAAGGAGGGCATGTGTTGTGATGAGCACTGGGTGTCAGATGCAACTGATGCATCGCGGAACACTACATCAGAAACTTAAGTACTATATGCTGGCTAACCAAACATAATAAACAAACAACAACAACAAAAATGAAATAAAGTTTGGTGGGGGGGGGGGTGGCCTGGTTAGCTCAGTTGGTGAGACTCTTGATCTCAGGGTTATGAGTTTGAGCTCCACATTGGGCATGGACCCTACTTAAAAGAAAGAAAGAAAAAAAAAAAAACAGGCAGGATGAACACACATTTAGAATTATGAGAGTTTACAATCCATACACTCATGAAAATAACATTAAAGGATGCACTTCATCAAAAGGAAAATAAATCTAGGGGCGCCTGGGTGGCTCAGTGGGTTAAAGCCTCTGCCTTCAGCTCAGGTCTTGATCCCAGGGTCCTGGGATCGAGCCCCACATCGGGCTCTCTGCTCAGCAGGGAGCCTGCTTCCCTTCCTCTCTCTCTGCCTGCCTCTCTGCCTGGTTGTAATCTCTCTCTCTGTGTCAAATGAATAGATAAAATCTTTTTTTAAAAAGAAGGAAAATAAATCTAGAGGTCTAGAGGGAAAGTACAGGACGCAAGAAACAACAGATAGCACAGAAGTGATTAAACTATGCCGGTAGATTTTATAACGTTCTCTCGTGGTTTGTCTCCCTCTCTGATTTCTTGCCAATCGGTTTTCCCCTCCCTTTCTCTAAGATCCTCTGCATTGTTTCTTATATTTCCAAAGCATTAAATATTCCAAAAAATAATAAATGAAAAATAAATTAGGGGTAATAATAATAATAAAATATAGTTAAAAACAATAGCAACATAAAAATGTCTTCCTAAATAACTCAAGGATAAAAGAGACAATCACAGTGGAAATTGCTAGATATTTAGAATCAAGAGACATTAAGATTACTAATCAAAACTCGACCATGAATGTTGAGGTCAGCACACTTTCCAAAAAAAAGTTGTAAGATGCAATTCAACGGGCTATAAATATAAAATCTAACTAGATTTAAAGAATAGATAAGAAAAAGCAATCAAAAGTAGTTAACAAAAGCTGGTTCTTTAAAAATAAAAACTTAAATCAAACACCAAAAAAATAAATAAATAAAAAGGAAAATCAGGCAATAACCATAGCTACAGTAAAATTTTAAATAAATGAGGTCAATAAACAATTTTATGTCAATAAAATTGAAAACTTAGATGAAATGCATCTTTTTCTAGAAAGATAAATTAGCAACATTGACTCAAGAAAAAATAGAAACTGCAAATAAACTGATACGCATTAATGAAAAAGAATCAATAATAAACCCATAGGACATTCTGCACGAGACACGAGATCCAGATGTTTTTTCTAAGCAAGCTTTTTTATTCCTCCAAGAAACAGTAAAATAATCCTATCTCTTACCAACTCTTTCTCATTTAATATGGCCAGCATGTTCTTGATGACAAAACTGACAATAAAAGAACAATTTAGGCCAATCTCATATAATACCATAAGTCCTAAATAAAATACACAAGCAACTAAATCCAGCAGTGGATTAAAAAAACATATGGGTATAGCTATAGACATATCATGGCCCATTAGGATTTGTCCCAGGAGTACAAAGGTAGATCAACAATGGAAAATGTATTAAGTAACCAAAGCCTTCTTATGCATCTATCTACCCTTCTGCCTTCCTATCTGATTATTTATGCCCATAATAATAGTATAAAAACATTCCTGAAATAGAAAAACACCGAAGTCGGGATAGTGACTGTTTCTATGAAGAGGGGCGGGGGAAAAGACAGTATTCAGGAGAAATACATAGAGGGACTTCAACTTAAAATATATGTTATTACGTTAAACAAAATCTAAAGCAAAAAGGATAACCACTAATGATTTGATAGCACTGACTTGGGTAGGGACACCTGCGTGGCTCAGTTAGCTAAGTGGCTGCCTTTGGCTCAGGTCATGATCTCAGGGTCTTGGGATTGAGTCCTGCATCAGGCTTCTTGCTCGACAGGCAGCCTGCTTTTCTCTCTCTCTCTCTCTGCCTGTTTATTCTCTCTCTCTCTCTCTCTCTCTCTCTCTCTCTCTATGTGCGTGTCAAATAAATAAAATCTTTAAAAAAAAAAAAACCTGACTTGGGTACTTGGGGACATGGGTGTTACATTCTTCTCTAAGTGTTTCTACATGTCAAAAATATTTCAAAAATAAAAATTAATTGTCATCTGTCTTGGAGCTTCTCAAACTTGGATGGGCCTATGAGTCACCTGAGAATCTTGTTAAAATGCAAATCACCATTTTGAACTGTATATTTCTAGAGTTAAGAAACTAAAACATCTTGCAGACCAGCACCTCCCTTTTATGAAATCAAGGCGCTGAGCATGGGCAACTTTCCACACCCGTGACATGCCATGCATTGGTATAAATCCTACCACTAGAAATATGTTTCCAAGCCCAGAGAGAGCATTTATGTTCTAACGCTGCTGGGGTTTTCATTTCCAATACTAGCCTCAAACCAGGAATGTCTCAAGGGAAAGAGGCAGTGGCCGGTCAGAATTTACCCGGAGGTTATTCTAAAGCTTGATGCTTTGTCCATTTGAGATCTGTGGTCACAGGCAGGAAGGGAAAGCCACAATTGGCTTCATTAAGTTTTCTAATAGGCACACTGCCCTGACCATGTTCTTTCTTCTAAGGAAGGTAGGAGGTGGGGCAATTAATCTATTTCTTTGTGGTAAGAACTGAGGCTTAAGAGCCTTTGAAAATCAATCTACAAGTCATTCTGTCGCTGGATTTTAAATAGTACCTTGACCCTCTTTCCTGAATATAAAGTAACTACTGTATCAATAGTCCTTCCTTTTACTTATCACTTTTCTGGGCAGGAAAGCTGTGAACCATGTAAAGAGAAAAATGACATCTGGAGAAGAGTCCCAGAAAACCATATTTAAGGTATACAAAGAAGAAAATTTTAGACTCAAAAACCATTAAAACTGAAAAGACCTTCGAGGCAGTGGATCCAACACCATTTTTAGGTGGAGAAATTGAATCCAAAAGAAATCGCTTTGCCAAAGTCAGAGATTCTTGAAAGCTAAAGAAAGACAAGGACCTAGCATGCAGCAGAGACAGAATAAGCAGTTAAGGTGGGCCTTTATTTGTGCAATGTGTGCTGATAAAATAGTACGTATAAATCAATTTTTGGTAAAATCAAATTATATGTGAGGTCTATTATGGGAGCTTGCGGTTTGTAGGAACGCTATGATCAGGACTGAAACAATTTTTTTCCCTTCCCCATTGCTCTTCTATTTTTAAATCTGGGTTAATCTACAGGGGAGTAGCTTTAAACCAACTCTATTGGCAATTCAGTGAATTCTGACTGCTGGAGTTTTTTCTTACTAAGATGGAAATGATGAGATGGTAGAAGTTAAAACACTGAACTACAGATCAGGAATCCAAGTTCCGGTCCAGGTCTACCACTAACCAGCTGTGCGGCCATGGATGAGTCACTATTTCCTCCCCAGCCATTCTATAATTATCTGTAGGACCTCCCCTTCACTAGATGGGGAGCTGACCCCCCGACAGGGGAGCTCAGGCTCCTGTTAGGGGAACACACCCAAGTGTTATGGACCCAAAGGACCATATCGAATCTCTTTTTCCCTCTTTAGGACCTCGTTGCTCAAAGTGTGGTTCTTGCCCCGCAGCAGTATCCACAGCACCTGGGAGCTCATTAGAAAAGCAGAATCTCAGGCTCAGCTCAGACCTGCCAAATCAGAATCTGTGTTTTAACAAGTTCTTTAGGAGATTTATACCCACATTTAAGTTTGAGAAGAGATGAGCTTAGGACCCCTCCAGTTTCCCAGATGACAGAGGCTCTTCGTTGAGCTTCCACACAGCCCACTTTTTCATCCATCTATGTGGGGACAGAAAGTAACTCTAGGGCTCTTGCCCTTCCCAGCCCCACTCCTGCTTGCCTTCCTGTTCTGACTGGGCTCCCTTCTGGGCTGGTGTGTAAAGGAGGTGGGTAGGTTGACTGACAACAGCGAGAGACGTCAGTGTGTCCCTCGGGCAAGGGAACAGTGAGAAGCAGAGACCAGAAATATAAACAGACAACCTGGGACCTGTTAGTTTAGAGGGAAACAGTTCCGTACCACTCAGCAAACCCTGAAAATACAAGAGAGGGGCTAGTTATGTCTATTTAAGGAGTTGTTATGTGAGTTTTTCTAGCTCAAGAAGACAAAGCACAAAAGACCAACAAATAAAAGAAAAATAAGAATGTGAAGAGGCAGTTCACAAAAGAGAAGGTAGAATGGTCGATAAATTTGTGAAAAGAGGCTCAACCTCAGAAAATTCAAATTGAAGGAAAAAATGCCATTTCATACCTCTTCGTATACGTTTTATTCTTCTTAAAATAATATTTTACTTTTATTTGTGAAATATTGCAGACATAAAGAAAATAATATACCAAGTATAAGAAATACCCATGTACCTAACATTTGAAATTAATGTTAACATTTTGCCCTATTTCCCTTCGTTCCCCTCCTTTTTATTTTATTTTTTAAAAAGATTTTATTTATTTATTTGAGAGAGAGTGAGAGAAACCATGGAGCTGGGAGCCCAATGAGGGACTCAATCCCGGAACTCCAGGATCATGACCTGAGCCAAAGGCAGTTGCTTAACCACCTTAGCCACCCAGGCACCCTCCCCCCACTTTTTAATAAAGGTAAAGCCACAGTCCATTTCCCCTTCGCCCTCCCCTCCTCCTGCATTATTCTCCTGAAGTTGCTGAATGTTATTCTGTGTGACACTTTATATTTTTCCTGTATATGAATGTGTCCACAACCAACTCATGTGCTTGTTTTGATCCCACTGTATCTTTTGGAACTTGTGTTTCTCTAATTGGCATTGTTTTGGGCATTTATCTTTGTTGAAATGTATAGAGTTCATTCATTCTGTTTAAATTGCTGTTTAGTATTTAACTGAATGAATAAAACACTGAGGAGCCATCAAGCTGAAGAGAATGAGAAAGGCTGGTTAGAGAAAAAACGAGTTTTAGTTACGTGTCTCATGTGTTTTAGGTCAAAAATTTTCTGTACCTCATTGCAAGAATCCCATGCCCTTTCTCCTGATCTAAACCTATTCCTTCTGTCCCTGAGAAGACTTTGTCCACACCTTTGTCCCAGGGTCACCGCCAGCAGAAACACCCCTGCCTCTAAGTGGCGGTTGAAGGGCAGAGACCTGGAGACCCGCAAGGCCTACAGTCACGCCACCTCACATCACCCTGTCTTACCCCACAGTCTGCAAAGTGCTAGGGATTAGAGAAGGCCCAGTTCCCCCGCACCAAACAGTACATGGAGAAAATGCAAACACTTTATTGCTACAATTTATCCTAAAGGAGATTTGCAAAGCCGCATGCCTGAGATTTATGGTGTGACATCCCAAGATTTCATACACTGTATTTCTCATTTATGGGCCTCAATTTAGTTAAGAGAAAAGAAGCTTTCTAGAGCAAAAACACCCTAAAGCTTTGGTAAAATGGGATATTTAATTAATTCCGAAACCACCAAGCGTGTAAAAAGGAAGTTTCAGACCTGTGTGTTCAAGCATTCCCCAGGCCTCCTGATTAGCTCTCGCCTGGGTCTTGGTCTCGGCATCCGGAGCTGTGCACTGAGAAGGACTGAGGCTGTGCTTAAGGGCTCACATCCCACAATCTCGGCAGCCCTCAAGCCTAGGGAGCTGCAGGTTCTCTAGGGAGAACCCTGCCCCTAAAAAACTGGGTGGTGTGAATTCGTTGGCATATGCAAACAACTCACTCCTAATCGGTCTGCAGGAGACTTGAGAGCACAGAGTAAGAGGGTAGTGGACGGATGGATGCAGTGGCTAGCCGCTGGGGAGGCAAGTCCTCCACTGTCCCTGGCTGTTTCCACAGGCATACCCAGGTGACAGCACCTGCCCCGCTTGTTCTGGAAGGAGCTCGTTTGATATGTGGCAGACAAGGGATGTGAGAGCTGTCTTCAGGCTACAAGACACTTTACACAAAACAGGATCATTATAGTCAGGTGTACAGTCTAAGGCTGACTCTGAGTAAGGAATTCGGAGGGAGAACTGTCCTTCCCCAGAGGAAGACAGGTACCGTGTTCATGTATGTGTTTATGTTTTATTTGTAGGGACATATTTATGTTCATCTGTGCGCCTTATTCGTAGTTGTGATTTTGTTAATATTCATATTTCCATCTGTTTGGGCTGGAGCCAAAAGCAGGGAGCCTGGGGATCTCGGAGAAGCTAAAAGTGACACGGTCTCTTCATTTCTTAGGGATGGAGACACATACATCAAGCAGGGTCACACTTTTCACAGCTTATCAATACTGAACTCAGACTGGAGAAAATAGTCTTTTTCTCTTTTTTGTTTAAAAATCAATGTTTTATCTCCTGACAAGAGACCTTCACTGGTCTTGCCTGTGTGCTCCCGCACAGCGCCTCCCGCTAAAACCCAAGCTGCTAAATCACATTCAGATTCGGCTCACGCGTGCGGACCGCAGACCGCGCGCTAGCTAGCCGGGTAAGCAACTGGCCCGAAGTCATCCAGCCGCATCTGAAGTGCCCACGTTTCTCGTGGCCCCTTCCCACAGAGAGCCCTCCGCATCCCCTGGTCTGCCATCACTTCGCCTCTAACACTGGGAGCCAGTTACAATCTGACGTCCTCAGAACAGCTGTGTCCCCGAGCAGGAAAAGCAGGGACCTTTGGAAAGATCACCCTTTTAGCCAGTAACCTTCAAAATCTGGGATGCACTCTGGGTTATTAAGAATCCCACGGTGCCTCCAGTGTACCAGCCCGATCCCGGGGCTGGGAACTTACTGACTCACTTGGCTGGCAAGGAAAGAAAATCAACATCAGGGAAATACACGTTGTGTGACAGGCAAGTCTCCGAGGCGATTTCATGGTTTCCATCTTCCTAAACCCTCGCCGCAATTAGAGAGCTAAGTATGGCGATTTATCTTAGGAGGTGGAATCTCAGATCTGCTAACCGAGTGCCCCCAACCACGCAGCTGGTAAGCAGCTGAGCAGCTCTGTCCATAGCGTGCTACTGCCTCTGGAGAGTGGGATACGGTGGCCCTCGGCATGTTAATGACAACTCTGTAATGTGCAGGTCCCCTGGCTCGTTCCAGGCTCTGTGACCCACTAAGGTCTTCCACAGCTCACTTACCGGAACCTTACCTCGTCTGCACCACTCAGTTCAACCCTCCTTCCTTGACTGCCTCCTCCTGTGGCTTTCTATAGTCCAGTCTATGCCCAACCTAGACCCTCCTGCATCCTCCGCCCACTGAGGGGTTAATGGAAAGCCATGGAGGAGCCCCGATTGAGTGGGCAGAGTGAGCAGAGCCCAGGAGGCACTGGATGCCATTTGTGGCTTTGGATTTGGCTGGGACTCGCTATTCACATTCTTTTATTTGGCTCAAAAGTCTATCATTGGTAACAGGAAGGAATGACGCATAATGAGCCTTATCAGATATTTGCATCATTCTTCGAACTTTTTTTTTTTTTTTAAGGATTTTATTTATTTGACACAGAAAAAACACAAGCGTGGTGTTAGTGGGAGCGGGGGAAGCAGGAGAGGGAGAAGCAGGCTCTCAGCTGAGCAGAGACTCAGTCCTGGGATCATGACCTGAGCTGAAGACAGACGCTTAACCATCTGAGCCACCCAGCCACCCTGCATTGTTCTTTGATTTCACTTTATGAGAATAGTTTTGATCAGGAGAGGAGGAATCAGTGTGAGGTCCATGGAGTTGCTCAAGGACCGTGAGAAGAAGGGAGAAAGAGTTTGAGAGGGAGAGAGGTAAAGGTTGTCCTCACCCTCTTGCCAAGTTTGCCTAAGGGTCTGGTGGTTGTTGACTGATCTGTCAAGGATTCCAAAACATGCGAAGTAGAATTCTTAGGAAGCATCCAGGTCTGTTTCCAGAAATGACCAAGAAATTAAGGTCCAAAAGAGGCAGCTGTCATCTCTTTAAAACACAAGATCTGACCGAGCCATGCCGGGACCATGAGCTCTTCCTCACCATTGGCCACAGCAGCCAGGCTTTGATCCCGACAGGCATCGCTCCCACATGTGACATGCACCCATGGGTATATGCAGATTGTGACAGTTTTCCCATTCATTACATAATTCTTTAGTGCCTGTTCTGTTCCAGCTCCTTTAGGAACCATCTAAAATATAATTTCCTTGGCAATTTCTTCGTGGCTCCTGGCCTCATTAGCCCTCCCCATGAGGAACCCCTGTACTATTCTTTAATAGTATTCTTAGTGCTTATAATGAAATATTGTCAGCATGCTTACTCGTTCAAAGTCCCACTGCCACCAGACTGTATACTCCATGAGGCCGGGATGTTCATCTGTCATACTGAAGTGTGCCGATTGTCCAGAACGTAGTAGACACTCGATAAATACTTATAAATGAGTAAATGGATGAATAAATGAAGCGTGCAAGGCACTGGGGACATAGCAGAACTTAAGACAGGTGTGGACTCTGCCCTCTCAGGGCAGGAGGGATGACACAGCAGGTAATCATCACGGGGCGGAAGGGACATGTTGAGGCTCACTCCTGGGGGGTGGGGGGCACCATCTCTGCTCTGCGCCACCCTTTCCCCATCCGCTCTGGAAGCCAGCCAGCATGGGAGTAAGACAAAGTGCTTAGTGACCACTTTGGATCTGCTCTGTTGTAAATTAACTATAAAAAGCCATGTCAATCGATATCTGAAGGGTCATTAGTAACAAATTACCAGCAACCCGTCTCACAACTAATTTCTGCAGAGGGATACCACATTGAGAAAGGCCACAGGATGGGATCCAAGTTGTGTGCAGATACCAGGGGTTCCTTTGCAATCTGCCTGACCTCTCTTTTCGGTGTCTTCTTCCACACCATCCCCCAGGGCTCACACACATACAACACTGTCCTGCTCTTTCCTCAGGCTCCCCCAAGGAAGCACTGCCCTCCTCTCCACCTGGAAAGACCTCTCCACTGCCTGGGCCAGTCACTCACTCTTTCTTCGGAGCCCCTACCCACTTTCTCCCTCTTCTACTGCACTGACTCTGGGTTTATGAGCTCTAGCTATAACCCTAAATGTATACTATGGCTGTCTCTGGAGAGCAGTATGGTGTGTGGTTTTTATTTCCTTCTTGATATTTTCAGGTATTTTCTTTTTTTTTCCCTACAAGGTTATCTTTCCTACAATTTTCTTTGTAAGTGGAAAAAACAATTGTCAGTGTTAAAAAAAAAAATGGTGGTTATTTTATGCCTATCCCTCCTGCTATGCCAGGGGATTGTCAAGGCCAGGAACCAGGTGTTCTTTGTTTTATCTTCGAAGCTCAGAACCTATTGTGTGCTAGTTGTATGTCAGGTGAATGAATGAATGAGAAAGGACAGCAGTTGATTTGGCAATGAAAGACATGATCCAAACTTCAGTTCATCATCTGGAAAGTGCGTAACAAATTCTATTGGTCTCAGCTTCGTACACTAATAAGTTGTCCCTAAGGCTTCTCGTGACCACCGTCTCCCACAGCAAACACTGGTGGGGCCCAAAGCTCCCTGGCCAGGGTCTGTGACCCACTGTCCCCAACAGGTCTGTCTGTCTGAGGCCATCTACCTGGCCCAGCTGACACTTTCTTTCAGTGCCGTTGTGGGTCTCGATGTCACCAGAGGCATTTGCCGCCTGTCTGGGATATTATAGACATGCCTTCTCTGTTTATTGTGATGTCAGTTTGCACAGTTTCTCTTCAGGCGCTCGGAGCCTTTCAAGCATGAAGCTCCTAGAGATGAATGAGCTTTTATCGGGGGCTCCCTGCTCTTTACTCAGTGGGAGCCAGCTGTGCTCTCTGCTGTCTTAAATTTCCAGCCAGATTTTCCAAACCTTTGACTGAGGGTCCAGGGCCAAAGAGAGACTGGCCCAGAGGGTTCGGGGATATGTCCCTGGTGTCAGCAGGGAGTCAGCCACTCACTAAGGGGAAAAAGAAGCTGCCTTGCTCCCCGCTGGCTCCGAGGGCCTAGAGATGTGGTCTCCTGCAGCTAACCCAGGGAGGCCCAGAGTGTTCAGCGGTGTGGGAATCTGGAGAACGGAGGACCCCGGCAGAGTGGCGAGGGGCCCTGGGATAAGGCAGGAGAGGGGAATTCTGCCTCCGGCACATTGTGGCCTCAGGCAGGGAACTTGACCTTTCTCAGCCTGTCTCCCCATAAGACTACCTGAGATCACGTGGGATACAGTCATAGATACTCAATAAAGGGAAGTTCTGTCCCTTCAGTGCTGCCCTCGGGCTCCTTGAGGCCCATGTTGTCCCCAGATATGCCTGTGGCTCAGCCAAGAGGGGATTTCTCCAGGGCAGGCTGCAGGACCTCTGACCTCAACCCCGCCTTCCTCATTTCTTCTTCACTCTCCCCTCTCTCCACTGAAGTTGGGCACTGCTACTCCAGAAGGCGAGTGGAAGGAATCAGAGGTAGAGTGGATGGCTCCATGGTGGGGACCGGAGGGGATTTCAGATTAGACGGAAGAGTCGTAGTGTCTGCTTCTGCGGGAACTTCAAGGGTCTCCTAAGGTCTCCCTTCAAAGTGATACGGAAGCCTGGGCCCCAACAAGTGGCAGGAGTGGTGGACAGGCCTCGACTCACAAAGCATTTTGAGCAGGTAATTAGCTCGGGCTTTTGTGCTGTTCTGTCTCAGCCTTTCAACTTGATCTGATGAATCACCCTCTCCACAACCATCTTTCTCCCTGCCGCCACTTTTATTCCTCCAGAAAACCAAGCCAAACTAAACCTCCCCAAATACGGAGTGAATTTAGGAGTAAGTTTCAACATTAGGGTACCAATTTTGGCTCAGCCCTGAATTCCCAGTTTGCCCCCAGAGACAACAGAGACATGGTTGCTGCTGAATTAGTTACATTGTGATACCTGGAATTCCATATGTGACATCTGCATGGAGACCACCCTTTGGGGGTTCGGCAAAAACCTGTGTCTGCTTAGGATCAGAAAGTCCTCACTATTGACATCAATACTTTCCAGCTGTCTCTCATGTGTTTTCTTCTTTTTATGTTTTTTTAAGTCTTTTGATGAACTATAACACCAGTGGATGAAATTTTATAAAACAAAACCATTCATACTACGACCAGGCAGACCAAGATATGTAACATGAACTAACATGTGAGAAGGCTCCCCATGAAGATGGACTCCTTACTTTAAAGACCATCATTATTTGGACTTCTTTCCCTATAGATTAGCATTCCTGCTTTTACAATGGGTATAGTTTTATATGAATAAGTATATGAGTATTATTAACTACTTTGTCTCTGTGTGATAGTTGGTAGTTGCCTTTAGTTTTCATTATTATATAATATTCCATTGTATAAATATACTACCATTTATCTAGTGAATTAGGTTGTTTCTGTGGATATCTTTTGGTGCACATATGTCTGCATTTCTCTCATATATTTACTTGGGGGGGGTGTCAAAAGTGTGTGTCCATTCAGCTTTAGAAGATACTGCTGAACAGTTTGTCAAAGTGGTTCTATCAATTCACAGCAATATGTGAGACTTCCAGCTGCTCTGTATTTTCAGCAAGTTGGAAGGGTCTGTTTTGGAGGGGTTTTGTGGCTCTTCGTTGTTGTTCTGTTCTGTTTGTTTTTAGCCATTCTGGTGGTTGTGAAAGTAGTATTTCATTGTGGTTTTGATTTGCATTGCTCTGACGAATAATGATATTGAACATCTTTTCATATGCTTTTTGTATCTGTGTAAGCCTTTTGCTCTTTTGTTGTTGTTAATGTATTATCTATATATTTCTTACTTGATTTTAGGAATCCCTTATATATTCTGAACAAATCTGCTTTATCAGATATGCATTGTGAATACTGCAGATATCCACCCCCACAACCCCAAGGCTTGCCTTTCCATTTACTTAATAGAATCTTCCAGTAAGAAGTTTGGAATTTTTATGAGGTCCTGCTTACCAGTTCTTTAATTAATGTGATTTGTGTCCTGCTTAAGAAATCTTTACCTACCCAACATCATAAACATTTTCTCCTGCATTGTCTTCTAGAAGCTATATTGTTTCACTTTTCATATTTAGGACAATAATTCCCTTAATATGGATTTTGTGTAAGTCATGGAGTACAGATGCATACTCACTTTTTCATATAGATATCCATGATCCAACACTATTTGCTGAAAAAAATTATCCTTTCCTCACTGTGGCAACTTTGTTGTAAATCAGGCAATTCTAGCTGTGGATTTGCTTCTGGACTCTATTCAGCTGGCCTGTGTGTGTCTGTGTTTGCATCTTCTTCGAAATTATCTTTGCCATGCCTAACCCTTTCTTTCCCATCTCATGAATCATCTCATGAAAGAAAGAAAGAAAGAAAGAGAAAGAGAGAGAAAGAAAGAAAGAGAGAAAGAAAAAAGAAAACCTGCTCAGATTTTGATTGGGATTGCACTGAATCTATAGATTAACTTGAGGACAACTGGCATTCTTTCAATATTGAGTCTTCCAATCCATTAGCATAATAGAGCTTTCCATTTATTTAGGTTTTCCGTAATTTCTTTCAGTAATATTTTGCATTCTTGCCAGTCTTTGTTTAGACTTAGTCCTATGTGAATTGTAAGTGCTTTCGTAAAAGTTGTTTTTAAAAATTCATTTTTCTTTTGTGGCTGGTATTTTAAAATATACTTTTTATTGTATGTTTACTTTGTATCCAAAGACCATGCTAAATTTACTTATTGATCCTCAAATCAATAAGTAATAGTTAGTTATTGATTCTCAAAATTTATAGATTATTTTGGATTTTCTATCCTGGTATCTGCCAAAGTTGAGGTTTCTTTTCCCTTTTCTAAATAGTATGCCTTTTCTTTCTTTTTCTTGCTTTATTGTATTGGCTGGGGGAGCCAGTTTAATGTGTTTTAGGAGTGGTGAGAATGAGTATCATTGTTTCATTCCTTAACTTAGAGGAAAGTTTTCAGTATCTTATCCTTGAGTATGATGTTAGCTGTAGGATTTTCAAAGATGTCGTTTATCAAACTGAGGGCATTTTCTTCTGTTCCAGTTCCTGTGGTTGTATCCTAAAACTTAGTGGCAAAAAATAACCATTTATTATCCCCCACAGATTCTGTGGGTCAGGAATTAGAGAACTATCTCTGTTTCACAGTGTCTGTGGCCTCACCTAGAAGACTTGAATTTGAGGGGATGGAATCCTTTGGAAGCTTGTTCACTTACACATCTGGTGGTTGAGGCGACCTGCAGCCTCTCTATTTGGGCTTCTCCCTACAGGCTCGTCATCCAGGCTAATTCGAGCTTTCTCATAGCAGAATACTATGGAGCAGAGACTCCAATAGGGAGTATCCTGCAAGAGGGCAGAGTGGAAGCTGCATTGCCTTCTATGATCTAGCCTCGAAAGTCTCACAGGATCATTTCTGCTGCATTCTACTCAACAGATTTCTGCAAGTTCTAGAAGAGCATGTGGAAGCAGAAATGTTGTGGCCATTTGGGGGAACTAGTCTAACTAATACAATTCCTATATCTAGTGTATGGAGACTTTTAATCATGAATGGGGGATGAATTGTATTGGGTACTCTTTCCATATCTATTAAGTTGTTTATAGAATGTTTATTTTTTTCTATTGATGTTTTAAATCTTGCAGGACAGCTGTGTTAAATACTCAAATTTGTGTTAAATACTCAAAATTCATTTAACTATTTTTCCATATTTTCCCTTTCCAGTGCTCTTTAGGCCCTTGCATTACTAAGTGTCTATCTGGGGCCATTTTCCTCTCGCATCAAGCGCTCCCATCAGTATTTCTTTCAGTGAAGATCTGCTGGGGGGGGAAGAAAACAACTTCCCAGGAGATATGTCTGAAAAGGTCTTCATTTCACCTTCACTTTTCTAAATTTTGTTTAATTATATTTTTTTGTTCCAAGATTCATTGTTTATGAACCACACCCAGTGCTCCATGCAATACGTGCCCTCCTTAATACCCACCACCAGGCTCACCCAACCTCCCACCCCCCCACCCTTCCAAAACCCTCAGTTTGTTTCTCAGAGTCTGCAGTCTCTCATGGTTTGTCTCCCCCTCCGATGTGTTATTTTCACCAGGTAAATAATTCTTGGCTGGCAGTCACTTTCCTTCTGTACTTTATGTATATCACTCTGTTCTCTGGCCTCCATTGCTTCTCTTGGAAAGTTGGGTTTTAGCTTTATCGATGCTCCTTCGGAGGTAATGTGTTTTTTCCCCTCTGGTTGTTTTAAAGATTTTATTTTTGTCTCCAACTTTCAGCGGCTTTATTATAATGTAACTAAATGTGTTTCTCTTTGTATTTATTCTGAGCCAGTACTTCTTAAAATATTACCTCACTCTTTTCTTCTCTCTTCTCTCTTTCTGAGACTTCGACTTAATCTGTTTTTAGACATTTTCACTGGGTCTCATATGTCTCTCTTTTCTGTATATTTCATCTCCTTTTTTCTCTCTATTTTCAATCTGGATATTTTTCTAGTCTCTCTTCTAGGTTACTAATTCTATCTTCTGCTGTGTCCAAGGCACTATGAAATCCATCTACTAAATTATTGATTTCAGTTACTAAATTTTTCACTTCTGGAATTTCCATTTGATTCTTATTTAATAGATTCATGTTCTGTGAAAGTTTTAGATTCGTGCTTATGAAAATTGTTCCTGCTTCATTCATTTTCTTGAACTTATTCTTCAGATAATCAAAGTGTATATTTGATAAGTCTAGCTTATCAAGTTCTGTTTTTCTCTGCTGTTTTTTTATCTTAGCTTTGGACCGTTTGACCCTGTTTTCTGTATTCCTGGTAATACTTGATTGAAATTCCAGAAGCTCTGGATGATTTTGTTGTTCTTCTGAGAAGTTTCATTTTATTTTGGCAGGCAGATCCCACTGATCCAATCAAGGAGTAAATGATTCAAGGCTGTGGAGACTCAATGAAAGACTGGTTAGATTTGGCAGGGATCACCAACTTACTGAAAATCCAGAGCTAGAGGAAAGGGGGTGGTTAGGATCATCAAGAGAGAAGAAGTCAAACACTCTAAGCTGGGAACTTCAGTGACCAGGAGGATGACGCCGTGAAGAGAGCTGCAAGGAAGACAAAAACTGGGAAAGAAAAGGGAGAGATTTGACCGCCACAAAGTTGAAGATACTTGTGAAAGGATGTTGGGCCTAGATAGACACACTGGTTTTGGCTTTTTGGGAGAAAACACCTTGAAATACAAGTCAAAAAATTCATGGAGAAGGACCTTATCAAGATACTTAGGCTAATAGAAGCTGTAATAGCTAAAGACCACCTACAGCTTCCTTATTTGATGTTCCTACTGATATCACTGTCTTTTCTCAGTCCCAGTCAAACTAAAAGATCTGAGTACTGAGAAGTCGATTGCAGAAGCTAATGGCTAATGATCACCGATTTGTGTAATTTTTTATGCTTCTCCAATATATCCACAGATATAAATAGATAGAACACTCATCTCTTCGTTATCTTGTTGACAGGATGCCTGTTCTTTTCGTTCAGATTGGCAGTAAGAGTAGCTTCCTTAGGAAAGCTTCTTAGCACTATCTCTACTTTCCCAGGCCTCATTAGGGCTGGCCCCTTCCAAGGTGCATCAGTCTGTGACATTAGTGGTATTGGAATTACTGTACTTTGCTTTGTGCCAAATCAGTCTGAACCAGGAACTTTTCATCTGGAAGAATAGAGAAGAGAAATGCATGTTCCTGAGTTTATACTGTCTTCACACCCCTAGTAAGCTGGCACTTTTCTAATCTGTATTTCTGTGATTCCTCAGTTTCATCGCAAAAGGTATCTATTAATCCACTAACTGCTCAGCACTGGTCTAGATCAGGCCTTGAACTTTCTGTCTCAAAAACACTTTGCACTCTTGAAAAGTATTTATGTATATAGTTTTAATTTTATTTTATTTTTTCAGTGTTCCAAGATTCACTCTTAAAAATGATTAAGGATTCCAAGAAGTTTTGTTCACATGGGTTAAAGCTAGTGATTTTATTTTATTACATTAAACTGAGCAATTTTTAAATGTTTATTAATGTACTTGAAAATAATAATAGACCTATTCATTCTTAACATAAATAACATGTTTTAGTGAAAAACAACTATTTTTACCAAAACTAAAACTAATTGAGTGAGAAGAGTGGCATTGTACATTTTTGCAAATCTCATTCATGTCTGGTATGATAGAAGTCATATGGCTTCTGGAAAATTCTACTATTTACTCATGAGAAACTGAGAGTAGAAAAGGCAAGTATATCTAAATACTATTCTGAAAATCATTTTGTCCTTGTGGACCACCTGAAAGAGACTCAGGAGCACCCAGGGATCTCTAAGCCACAATTTGAGAAGCAGTGATCTAGCGGATGTGCTGTTAGACTGGAAAGAGTGAGGAAATTCCAAGTTCTGGTCTTCACCATACTCTTCTTTTTAAATGATCCCCTTGGTTTCCTAAATCAGAATTAAAAATGGATTTTAATTCTTTCAAATGACAGAAATTGAAAATAAACTAGGTGAAAAAGGAAGATTAATTGGTTCACATAAATAGAAAGTATAAAGTAATGGGACTGAACTTGAGAATTTATCCTATTAAGGGACTCAAGAATTCACTAGAATGTAAGCATTTATGAGCCTTGTTCACTACCATATCCCTAAAGCCAAGAACAGTGATAAACACAGTAAGCACTCAATATATATTTTCTAATTATTATACAATAGACAAATTACTATTAACAGAACTCTGTTTCCATGCCTCAAACTTGCTTGCCTCTTATTTTTTCTATTAGCAGTAAGACTTCCTGGCAAGATGGCCCCAGGAAGCTCTGGTAAAACAGGGTTCTTAGTGCTCACAGTCCCAGAGAAAAAGTAATCCCTTCCTTCACACAGCATCCATATTATTCCACAGAAGGGAAGATCATTAGCCCTTTTTGAGCCATGTGCCCATTCTAAATTAATTACTGTCTGTGAGGGGAATGGGTATTGCCAGCTCAGAAGGGGAAGAGTGGTAAAATTATTATCAACCCCACCAGAATCAAATTGAGAATGTAGCAGTTCCCAAAAATAAGGAACACTGAGCACATATCACTCATGATTACAAATGTCCACTGAAAATATCATAATAACCTGTCAACAAATGACTGGCTTAGCTAATCAAGTGTAAACTCAAATTTTCAGATGTATAATACCTGGTCTGGTCATCTTATTGATCCAAACAGAACAGTAAGCCACCCAAATTAACAGTTAAGTGATTGATTTGCAATTGTTCAATTTAGTTTTAGTCACTGAGCTTCAGAACAAATTATTTAACTTTTTCCTACCTCACTTCCATCAGATATGGAATGTGTGAGAGCATTGTTGTCATATGTCACACCATTCAGAAACCATCAGTGATTGCTTGTTATCTATAAGGAAGAGTCGCAAATTCTCAAGGCCAAGCTCTTCAATCTAACACAGTGGTTCCATGGTTCCCAGTCTTTATTTTATTTTATTTTTTTAAAGATTTTATTTATTTATTTGACAGACAGGGATCACAAGTAGACAGAGAGGCAGGCAGGGGGTGGGGGGGAAGCAGGCTCCCCGCTGAGCAGAGAGCCAATGCGGGGCTCTATCCCAGGACCCCGAGGATCATGACCTGAGCTGAAGGCAGAGGCTTAACCCACTGAGCCACCCAGGTGCCCTGGTTCCCAGTTTTTATAAAAGCCCTTTTTATGACTCCCATTTAGTAGACATTAATTCTTTAGTGATAAACATTAATTGATTTAAAAAACACATAATAGCAACTCCTATCAATTCAATAATACTTTAAAATAAACTTGCAATATGAGAGCATCCACATGTGTTTGAATGTTGTTATACATATATCGTAAGGCATATCTGACCGTCAGACTCCAAATAAAGTTTGGGGCGTGTGTGTGTGTGTGTGTGTGTGTGTGTGGTTTCCATGACTCATTAAACATAGAGTGACAACAGATACTGAGAACTAAGGTATAAACACTGTGACAGAGGTTTAGAAGTTCTTTTCTAAGGTCTGTACTAATGTTTTCATGACTTTCTAAAAAGTAAGGGGGAGAAGCCCTGGGACCATAAAGAGCTTCAAATTACTTGAATATTGTTTTGATTCAATTTGACTTCACTTATGGTTTATTAGCTAAGCCTCCTTGTTTTACATCTTAGTGCCTTGGCTAAGGTTTTTATTATTCAACTTAAAGTTATCAAAATCTGTCTTCAAATAATATCACTTCATGTGCAGTCATAAGAATGTTGTATTAGGATAAATCCAGTCCTCATCCTTCAACCCTTGCACAATTGTTGCTATACTTTTCCTTCTACAAACGTTAGAGACCCCACAATACATTGTTATTATTTTTGCTTTAAACAGTGAATTCTTCTAAAAGGATTGAAGTCAGACAAATGTCTCTTTTATTTACCTACATATGTACCATTTCTGGCATTCCTCATTCCTTTACGTAGATCCAAATTTCCATCTGGTATTATTTTCCTTCTGTTTAAAGAACTTCCTTTAACTTGTCTTATAGTGGAAGTCCCTTGGCTTCATTTTTAAAGGATGTTTTTGCCAAATATAGAATTCTACGTTGACATTTTTTTCCTTTCAGCACTTTAAAGATGTTGCTCTATTGTCTCTGGGCCAACATAACTTCTAACAATGAGTTGGCTGCCATTATTATGTTTGTTCCCCTGTACCTAATGTATCCTTCTTCTCTGGAAGCTTTAAAGATTTTTTTTTTTCTTAAATCACTGGTTTTAAGCACCAATTTGATTATAATAGGTCTTAGTGTGATTTTCTTTATGTTTGTTCAGGTTGGTCATTAAGCCTCTTGGATCTGTGGATTGATAGTTTTCAGCAAATTTGTAAATATTTCTACTATTATTTCTTCAAATAGTTTTCCCCTTCTCTGGGACTCCAATTATACTTACGTTAGATTGGACTGTTTGATAACAATCTCATAGTTCACTGACACTCTGTTCATTTTTTTTTTCCCAGTCTTTTTCTCTCTGAACTTCATTTTGGATAGTTTCACCCTGCTTTACATACTCGAACATATTTATAAGATTTATGATAGATGTTTAAGGTCATTGTCTACTAATTCTAATGTTTCTATTACTTCTGGGTCTGTTTCCATTGACTGCTTTTCCTCTTGATAATGGGTTATATTTTCTTTTCTTTGATTGCCTGGTAAGTTTTGGCTGGCTGTTGGACATTGTGATCTCCATTGTTGGGGGCTGGATATTTACTATATTCCCTGGATGAGTGTTGAACTTTGTTCTAGTGTGCAGTTAGGTAACAGTTTGATCCTTTCAAGGATTACTTTTTAACTTTTGCTGTGTCAGGGTCAGAGTAGTTCTTGTTCTGAGACGAATTTAACCCTATTACTACTAAAATGTGATTCTCCTGAGGACTCCACTGAATGGTCTTGCTAGATTTCTCTGCTCTGGCTGGTTGGAACACAGACTATTTATCACTCCAGCTCCAGAGATGTTTAGTCCTTTGCTTCCTGGTGCTTCTCTCCTTGTCCTGTGGTGCCTCATTTAGCAATCAGCCAAAGATTCAAGGGGACCTCTGCAGATTTCTGGGGTGTTCATGCTCTCCTCCCCACACACCTCCTCCCTCCAATTTCTCCAGCATTTTCTCTGGTATTGTACCTGGAAATTATAGCAATTTGTTCTCCCAGAACTCCCATCTCTGCCTCTTCTACTTGGAAAAGTCACCATGCTCTGTTTGGGTCTACTCTCTGATTTTCAGCCAGGAAGCAGCTTCTGGGCAATGTCTGGGAAATTATATGGCTCATCTCATTCATTTCCTTTACTTCGTGGATCACAGTCTTGTGCTATCTGTTGTTAAGTGTCTGAAACCCAACACTTTATATAAACTTACAGAGATTTTTAGCTGTCTAGTTGTTTATGACAAGAGGTCAGTCCTTGTAGCAGTTAATCCTCATGGGCAAGTGAGGAAGTCTCCATGAAGCGCTTGGAATAAAACAAAAAACCTGGGAGACTTTTCCATTTAAAACAATTTGCAATATGAAAACTACCACACCTGCCACTGTGGATCTCTGAACCACAGTCATCATTTTCTATGGAATTTCAGGTGATTGGAATATTTGGAATACTTCTGTTTGCTTCAGGAGTGAATCCAAAACAAAGGAGTGCATAAATACTAAATTCCTTGTCAGAGAAGTGAGCATCTAAATCACCATCTGAAGTCTCAAAGAAGCAAGTATAATTAACACTCATTACATGTTTTTGGTTTACTGCTGTTAGTGTGTTAGTTTTAGGTCAGATTTATATGGTGTAGATTTTTATGTTTATATGTTATATGACTACTTTGATTATACATATGCCCAAATGTGCTATAATATGTTCAGTATATTTATTCCCACTTTATAGGGCTTGGATCATCATTTTATTATTTCAGATGATGTTACATTTTGCTCTTGTGCCTTGTTATTGGTTATATTTATAATTAATTGGATCCTATGTCTTTGGTTAGGAATATAACTGTTTTATGACACAATTCTTATGGGAGAAATAGGAATCATTTTATAATGATTTGCTTTATAACACTGTTCTCAGGGACATATTGTAGCAAAAAAGTAGCCTTTGCCTTAAACAGCTCTAGTTTAACTCTTGCATTGCTCCTCAACATGGTATGTATGTCTTATCTCCTTCAATAGGTAACAAATGTGCTGAAAGGAAAAATCAAGGATTCCAGTTGTTTTTATCTACAATGCCTTACATATAAGAGGAAAGCTGTATGGCATAATGTCATTTTATTTTAAACTATATTTTTTTAAATCAGCAGAACCCTTTCTTTAAATTATGTCTTAAAAGAAAGTCCAATTTATAAAAATAAATCCATCTGAGTTCAAGTCCAGGACCCACTATTTGCTTACTGAGAGAATTGGAGCAAGTTTCTTAACCCCTCTAAGGCTGTTTTCTTAAGAAAAAAAAAAAAAAAAAAAAAAAAAAAAAAATTTTTTTTAAAAAAAAATTATTTATTTATTTATTTGACAGACAGAGATCACAAGTAGGCAGAGAGGCAGGCAGAGAGAGAGGAAGAAGCAGGCTCCCTGCTAAGCAGAGAGCCTGATGCAGGGCTAGATCCCAGGACCCTGGGATCATGACCTGAGCCGAAGGCAGATGCTTTAACCCACTGAGCCACCCAGGCGCCCCAAGGATAAGGATTTTAATAATTATAATACCTCTGTATTATTTAGGGATGTTTTTAGCTGAAAGTTCTAGAAAAAATATAATTTACAGTAACCTAAAAGCACAGGTTTATTTTTCTTACATATAAATGAGTTCAGGTGTATGCAGTTTCCAAGGTTTTTCTTCACAAGTTCAATTATATTATTGGAGACCCTGGTGCCATTTATCTCTTTTTCTGCTTTACCATATTTAGCATTTTGGCTTTCATCCTTATGCTCATTACTTCAAAGTCACAAAATGGCCATTTATTTATAAGTCCCAGAAAATAAAAAGGGGCCGGCATCTACCTCAGGAAGTTGTTTGTTTGTTTCCTTTCTTTTTGTTGTTGTTGATTTGCATATATTTTTGTTTTTAGCAAATTAATAGCTGTACTAATAATGAATACTGTTATGCTGAAAATAAAAAATAAATTTAAAAAAATTATTTTTATTATGTTTAGTTAGCCAACATAGAAGTACATCATTAGCTTTTGATGTTATCTTTTAATTTAGGAAGGGAAATTCTCCCCAGAATACTCCCTTTTATACTCATTAATCAGAACAGGCTCAGGCTCTGCCAATCAATTGCTGAAAGTAATGAGTTTGGACCAATCAAAAAATTTCCCCTGGGGATGGGATTGGGACCCACGTTCTCAGGTTTCCTGGGCTCTCCACCTACCACACGAATGCATTTGGGTCCCGATGGCAGAGGAGAAGCAGCAGAGGAAGAGTGCTCACTGATGTCTGCTGTGTCTGCCCCCATACCTGCCTGATGGAGTTCAAATGACTGGTATAACCTTCAATTAGGATATATGTGGAAGTGATTTTCCAACTGTCAAAGCACCCTCAAATAAGATCCTTCACCATGTTAACTTTTTGGTGGATGTTTGAGAAGTGAATGGAGGCGGGTATTTTAGTAGAGAATAAGAATGGCATCTTAAGCCCTAAGTCAGTGGTGATCAAAGTAGACTTGTGTGATGCCTACATTAGACTGTATCAGGAAGATTGATAGTTAAAACTATAAATTCAGACCTACGAAGGTGAACCTTTAGGTTGGTTCTAGGAACCTATACTTTAAAGCATTTCGCAAGTAGTTCTTATTTCCTTTAAAATGGAAAACCATGGCCATGCATGACTGGGGATGACCCAGTAGAGTAGAAGCAGGTATTCTTGGGTAGATGTGCCCATGAGAGGGGACACTGAAAGAGCAGAATGCTGAACAGCAACCCTCCTTTCTCGGCAGCACAGCCCCAAACACAGTAAGCACTCAGTAATGCTGCCCCCCCACCTTTTTATTATTGACAATTCTCACCAGTATCAAGAGACCCAGATCTTAATGATTGCCTCAGCTATGGTTCAGTTTTCCAGTCATTGTGAAATCAGTTCACTCTCACCCAAGTCTGTGTGTGGTAGATGCCACTGAGGTCTCCTAATTCAACCCACCAGAACAATAGGAAATGTCCAGTGCATTCTCGAGGGCATTAAAATTTTCAAGTTTCAAGACTATTTTGAAGGTATTTGTAAGACTGATGTAATATCTTTAAAGGGTACAGAGTCCCGCAAAAGAAAGAGGGCCTAAAACAAATTCAAGCTGTAATGATTAGTGGCATCTCCTTAGCCCAGAGTGTTGGGAAGGGCAGATGATAAATTACTATAAAACCCTTGGCAGAATGCTGAAAAGTTATACATAACATAACAATGTAGCATGTCTGAGGCTAAGTATCTGGGCGTGATTGAGCAGATGCTTTCCTGGTTGATTTTGGAACAAATTAATCAAGTTATAGATGATCCTTCTAGACTGTGTGTTCCAAGTTACACAACTGGGCCCACACATATAGATATATACATATACATACACATACACATACGTAACTGTATATATGTGTGTATTTGTGTACACACACACACACACACACACACACACACATTATAAACATAATATGGGAACCACATAGTCAAGAGGGTTATCTGTTTAAAAAGTAGATTGCAGGGGTTCCTGTGTGGCTCAGTGGGTTAAGCCTCTGCCTTCAGCTCAGGTAAGATCCCAGGGTCTTGGGTTTGAGCCCTGCATCGGGCTCTCTGCTCAGCAGGGGCCTGCTTACTCACCCCTCCACCCCGCCTTCCTCTCTGCCTATTTGTGATCTCTCTCTCTCTTCTGTGTCAAATAAATAAATAAAATATTTTTTAAAAAGTAGATTGCATAGTTCCATTTGTCATTCTTTTAACTTTTTTTCCTATAGGCTAGACACACCCCTAGGATTTGTACAGAGTTTATTTGTAAGCATAGCATCTGAGACCTTCCTAAATTCCCTAACAATAATACTTTCAAGATGCTGAACAGATAGTGAGGGGCAGAAGGAAAAGTCCATGGAAATAAAGATTTTTTAAATAATTAATTCATTCATTCATTATTTTGGACCAGGCAGCTAACCTCTGTCAACTTTAGTTACCTCATTCATGAGGTGGAAATGATAATACCAACATCACTAGATTGGTACGAGATCCAGTGGAATAATGTATATAAACACTACTACAGTTTCCAAACACATTGTAGGACTTTGGTAAATCACAGTTGTTTTTACTGTTACTACCTTCTATATTTAGATGTGACAAGTTTAAAGAAGCAAGTTGAGCCCAAGCTCCTGAGAGTCTGAGAAGGAGGGACAGAGTCCCAGCCCAACCTGGCCAGGTATGTAGAAGGCTCAGGACCTGGCATGGGCTCCTGAGGGAGGAGTTTTCCCTGACTTGCAGGCTGCAGCCTCTCCTCCAACCTGGAGGCCACAAAGGCATCAAAGTTGTATTTGGAAGAGGCGCTCTTTGGCGTCACCCCTTAAAAGTCCATTTCCCACCAGCTGCGGAAACCCTCCCCACTCCTGCGTCAGACAGGACCTGACCTCAGCTTACCTCCTCATCCTGTTTCTGATCATCCTGGATCCTTCTGACCATCATTTCACCACTCGAGCATAGCAAGGCAGGTGTGGTGACTTCCTGATCAGAAATTCCATTCAGCATGATGGTTCCCACACCCGAATCAAGTTGGTGCTGAAATGTCTGTTGGCAGTGACCTAGGCAGGCAAGGATGCTTTCCTTCACTTTTGAGACCTAGAAACATTTTTCTCTATTCCTATTTTAAACACAAGAGAAATTTACAATAGGTCCCCAGGGGCTCCTTTCTGCATTCAGTTGGTTTCAAGAAGTAGATTATTCTTTGAGCATAAAATGGAAGGAAGAGGGGTTTCCAGACTGACCTATAACTACTGTCTTCTTTCTTTGAGTGTGATCGTCTTTATGTAGAAGTGTTATTCTATCCATCTCCGTCTGTGTGTTCCCTCTTCAGTGAAGGCAAGGAGAGGCCCTGTAACACTGTACATGCTGTATGGAGAGGGAGACTAATATATGTTACACAGCTACTATGTAACTTGCATTATTCTAAGCTGCTTCACATGTTATCTACTTTAATCTCCAAAATAACCTCGCAAGTTGCATGTTTTTAAATTGTGGTAAGATATCCATAACATCAAATTTACCATCTTAACCATTTTCAGTATAAAGTTCACTGGCATTCACATTTTTGGACAGCCATCACAGTCATTTGCCTCCGGCACGTTTTATCTTCCCGAACTGAAACTTTGTGCCCATTAAACATCAGCTCGCATTTCCCCCCTCCTCCCAGCCCCTGGCAATGACCATTCATTCCACTTTCTGTCTCTGTGAATTTGACTGCTCTCCGTGCCCGCCCCCCATCTAAGTGAAATCACGCAGTGTCTGTTCTCTTGTGTCTGCTTTATCTCACTTAGCATAACGTCATCAGAGTTCATTTATACTGTAGCATGTGTCAGGATTTCCTTGCTTTTTAAGATGAATCATGTTCCATTGTATGTATAGGCCACATTTTGTTTACCCAATGCTCTATTGAAGAGCACTTGGGTTATTTCCACTTCCTGGCTATTGGGAAACTGTGGCTATGAACATTGGCATACAGTATCTGTTTGAGTCCCTCCTTTCCGTTCTCTTTGCTATATACCTAGGAGTGGAATTGCTGGATCCTATGGTGGTTCTGTGTTCAACTTTCTGAGGAACTACTGCACTGGTTTCTCCCCAGCAGCTATGCCATTTTATCTTCCCACCAGCCATGAGGCTTCCATTTCTTCCACATCGTCACCAACGCTCGCTATTTTCTGCCCTTTGGTTGTGGTGTGATAATGGCCATCCTAGTGCGTGTGAGCTGGCATTCCCAGTTTATTGGTGAGGAAGCTAAGATTCAAACATGAGAGGGTAACCTCTTCAACATCAGGCTGTTAGCAGCAAACAAGGCTTGATTCTACTCCAGAACTCTCAGACCTCACACTCTTTGCTGAGCTCCTTGCACCAGGATGGTGCTTGACCTGCCGAGCCCTTGAGAAAACCACAGAGGAGGGTGTCCCTTTAGAAGAAGAGCCTGGTTGAGTCTGTTTTTATTCCCATGAGCCACCTGAGGATGGACAGCCTGTTTCTGTGATGTAATTGCCCACTTAAGAACAGAACTCAGAATTCCAGTTTCCACAGTTATACACTGAGGCTTTTGAATTTCCCTTTCTTTTACTTCTCTTGGTCAGTCAAGTGCTCTCTAACCTTTTCTTTCTTACATCCAAACTAAGGTTCCCCCTGGAGACATCGTGCATGTTCCTTTCTGCAGCCAATTAGATTGTTTTGATCATGCAGTTAACACACAATTTTTGTTTGAAAACTCAGAGGGAGAGAGAGATGCACACACAGAGAAAGATGGCAAAATAGAGGCAATGAAGGGGAGGAAAAAAAGATTATGAGGCTGATGTGTGTAGCATAGCACCATAATTCTGAAGGTTAAACCAGCTCTGTAGGTATCCTTGGCATTCAGGGCAGCAGGATCTCCAGCAGAGACCAGACGCAAGATCCCACATCCCTGCTCTCCTGGCACAGGAGGGGCTTCCATATCTTCATCATCTGACAGATGGCACAGCCAAAGTTCAGACAGAGCAACTGGCTTTCTTGACCGAGATCCTACAGCAAAAATAACCTGAGAGGCCAGAAGGGACTCCAGCCTGCAGGTGCCCGCTTCGTGCACATGCTTCCCGCTGGCCTCCTGTTCCAGTGTTTCATGAGAGAGACTGGCCAAGGGCCTCTCTCTGAAAGTCTGGTCTGTCTCACCTGCTAATGTCTATTATTCTTAGCATGAAACATGGGGCAAGGCCGCGTGGAGTTTAAACGATGTTTAAGACCCTTTTCAAGAGTGTTGGATGAGAGAAAACTGGACATGAGTTTCTGGCTCGATGACTCCAGTGCCATCTAAATTAGGACTGGTGATTTGCCTCTCTGGGCTTCATTTTCCTCATCCGTGAAGCAGAAACATTAACTTAATCCTGAGCTGTTTTTATTGGGAACAATTAAGGAAATCGCTAACTAAATGCTAGGCACACTATTAGTTGTTGATAGGTAGAATTAAAATAATATTCATCGATGAAATTCCACTCCTTCTACTAGAAAGACAACCCAAATTTTGAACCCTTCTTAGGTTCTTCGATTTGGAGGACAGTGAAGCATGTAATTTTAAATATCCTGCAGTTGAAAATAGATTCAGTTCTGTAGGTCATCCCAGTATGCGCTGCGTTTCACTGAATTAATGTCGCTCCAATTTCCAACAGTCTACAGAGACTCACTTACCCAAGCTCTCAGAACCCAGGCCTTACTCTGGGCCAGTTCCTTTTAGCAGTCAGCATTATTAACCTGCCCACCAGAAGCCAGAGAATTCTCTCGGGAGGGCATTGACTGTGTTAATCCAACCATTGCATTTAATCCAAGTCATTAACTACTTTAATTAAATCAAATTCAATAAACGTGTGTTGAACCCCTAAAATGTGACATGTGTACCAGGTTCCAGGGACACAAAGATGAATAACCACAGCCCCTGCCTGGGGGATATCCCCCAAGCTTTTTTGTGTCCATGGCTGTGGCAGATGCTGTGAGTGAAACTTTTCCTTTAAGACCTTAATGGTCTGTTACTTATTTCATATCTTCTTCAAGGGACACCTCAAGTCTTCCCAAATCCTTTCTTCTCACACACGCCTTTCTTCTCATACTTCCTCCATCTCTTCTCCCCCTACCCTTTGTCCTTCACCAGTTCCTGCTTCCCTCCAGCCCATCCTTCTTTCTTCCTTCTCATCCTTCCTCCCGTTGACAAATAATTAGTGACTATGTAATAGCTACTGTTCTAGAACAAAACAGGGAAGCATCTGCTCTCAAGAAGCTTATATTCTTTTAGGAAAATATTTTGTTTTGAGATAATTTTAGACTTACATAAAAGTTGTATAAAAAAAAAATACAGAGTTCTGGGGCGCCTGGGTGGCTCAGTGAGTTAAAGCCTATGCCTTTGGCTCAGTTCATGATCCCAGGGTCCTGGGATCAGCCCCGCGGGCATCAGGCTCTCTGCTCAGTGGGGAGCCTGCTTGCTCTTCTCTCTCTGCCTGCTTCTCACTTATTTGTGATCTCCGTCTCTCAAATAGATAAATAACATCTTAAAAAAGAAAAAAAGAAGTTACAGAGTTCTTATATACCCTTCACCTAACTTCCCCATCTGCCAACATCTTACATGACCATAGTATAAATACTATTTACACTAGTATAATGTTTATATTTATACTATAAATATCATTTATATGATATATAAAATAAATCATATTTATATAATATATAAGTTATATGATTTATATGTTATTAACATTATATATGATGTTGTATATTATATATATATAATTTCCCTTATCATAATTAGGATAATTATCATAACATAGATAATATTGATGCATTTATAATAGCAATCCTACAGATACTACCAGGATGTTTTCCTACTCCTTTTTTTTCTGATCCAGGAGCCAGTCCAGATCCCTGTATCATGTTCAGTTATCACATCTCCTAAGTTTTCTCTAGTCGATGGCAATCCTTCAGTCTTTGTCACCTTGACACTTTTTCATAGAACTAGTCAGGCGTCCTGTAGAACGTCACTCAGTTTGAGACTGTCTAACACTGTCTCATGATTAGACTGAGGTCCTGCAGAGCTGGGAGGATACCACAGTCATGATGCGCTCCATGTATCATAGCAGGGACATACATGATGTAATGTCTTGTCATTGGTGATGTTAATCCTGGGTGACCCAAGGAGACGTTAATGCCTAACAAAGATGGCGTCTGAGAGTTTTCTCCTCTGTATCAAAGGTACCATTTTCTTCTTTACCATCGGTTAGTGACTTGCTGGGAGATGGCGTGAGACTATCGAAATACCCTTTTGCTCATCGTCCTTTCACTCACTGATTTTATGACGCACTGTTTGTTGAATGCTTTCTTACTCAAGAAGCTCACCGTCTATTTGGAGTAACAAAGAAGCAATGAAATCAATGAGATGATTTTCGATAGTGAGAGTGTTGTAAGGAAAATAAAAGAAGGTGGAGTGACAGGAGGTCTACTTCGATGGTATGTCAAGGGAGACCTCTTGGCAGAAGGGACATTTGAGCTGAGACTTGAATGACAAAAACCCGGCAGAGTGAGATGTGAGAGAATAGCACTCCAGGCAAAGCACACAGCCAGAGCTAGCATGATCAAGGCCTGTTTGAGCAAGGGAAATGAACCAGGCATGACTAGAGTGAGTGAATAAGAGGCCGACCTAGGGCACTTTGGTAGCTCAGTCAGTTAAGTGTCTGTCTTCAGCTCAGGTCATGATCTCAGGATCCTGGAATAGAACCCTGCACGGGCTCCCTGCTCAGCAGGGAGTCTGCTTCTCCCTCTCCTTCTGCCCCTCCCCCCATGTGTGCATGCTCTCTCTCTCTCCCCCCAAATAAATAAACAAAATTAAAAAAAAAAAAAAAAACTAAGAAGCAGAGTGATGGAAACTAAGGATGCCCAAGTATGGAGAACCGGCTCAGCTGGAACTTGAAGGCAGGGTAGAGATTTCAAAAGTTTTCTAAATGCAGTGTAACTTCCTTCATGAAATACGGTGTCTCTCTGTGCTGTCCCATAGGGTATTTACTAGCCACATCTACTACTCACACTTAAATTTTAATGGATTAAAATAAAGTAAAAAAGAATTCAGTTCTTCAGTCACCCCCCAGCCATATTTTAAAGTGTTGCGTAGTACACTGTTGTGGTTAGCACCCTAACCACTGTTGTGGTTAGCACCCTACCCTGTTGGATGACACAGAGACAGAATATTTCCATCACGGCAGAAAATTCTACCAGACAGTGTGTTCTTGTGTATGCCTTCTATAGGTCATTCGTTGTGTTCATTTCTATGGGCAATACACAGTTGACCGGGTTAAGAGCCCTTCAAGAATGGTAGGCAAGTGTGCAAATAAACACCATCCCAGTAACATGGATGTGGCATGGGAGAAAATGCCATAGGATTTGGACAAAGCACTGACAACTGGAAGATCAGAAAAGGTTTCATGGGGAAACAGCACTTCGATATCTAGGCTTAGATCCTGATGGGTTGAGACAAGGAAGTCATTCCTGATGAAAGCCTTGGTATGAGCTGAGGTTGGGGATACATAACGTACAAGACAAAATTGACAAGTAGTCTACACTGGCTGGAACTTGGGTGTATGTAGGAGAATGGGAGGGCGAGACGAGCAGGAAGGTGGGTGGTATTGGAAAAGGCATTGGAACAGTCTAAGGAGTTTTACCGTCATCCCTCAGACAGTGGGGAGCCATTGATGATTTTTCCCAAAGGAGTAACCTTATCACACACAAAGGTGTGCTTCAGAAAGCTCGACGAGCCTGTGAGGTATGAAGAGGTCTCTAGTTGGGAGAGACAGACCACAGGGGGAGGGAGGGTTGGAAATCCATTTGCAGTGGAACAACCTAAGCTCATCCCTTTTCCAGCATATATTTTTCTAAAACCCAAGCATTATCAAGAGCTTAAAGATAGGCTGCTTGAAATATAACATTCAGAAACAAACTGAAATTTTAAAAGATACCACTTACTCTTTATAGCAAACAGACACGTTCTAGAACAGTAATATAAATACCGAAACCGTGAAATTAATATTACCATATAAATCCCATAAGATTTGGTATGGATATTTGATAAACTGGTGCTCTTTGTTCAAGTGTATTTACCCAAGTCAGAGTTTTTAAAACTTCAGTGTTCATAAAAATCACCTGGGCAGCTGGCTGTGATGCCGAGTCCTGGGCCCCACTCCAGAGGTTCTGGTTTATTCGGTATGGGGTAGGGCCTAGGAACTTGTATTTTAACATAAAAGGAGCAATAATCTGAGGAAAGACACCAGAGAAAAACTGACCAATCCCAAGAGCTTGCTTTCTTCAAGTGAACAGTTTCCCCTTCTCATTATTTATAGGCTGTAGTCCTGCAGATATAAAAACACGTTCCTCTCCCATCATGCCCTTTTCTCCCACCTCTGTGGAATAGTAGAGCTGAGAGAACTGTAACATATTTCTCCACTTGTAACTTCTTTTTATTTTATCCACTCAAAACAGGCTTAAGGAGGTGATTGGCTGGCTCAGTCAGTAGAGCATGGAACTCTTGGTCTTGAGGTCATGAATTTGAGCCTCAAGTTAGGGGTAGAGTTTACTGTAAAAAGGGGGGGGGAGCTCAAAGAAGTATCCCTTCTAAAAAATTAAAAATTAAAAAAAAAATTTTTAAATTTTTTTTAAAGATTTTATTTATTTATTTGACAGAGGGAGAGAGATCACAAGTAGGCAGAGAGGCAGGCAGAGAGAGAGGAGGAAGCAGGCTCCCTGCCGAGCAGAGAGCCCGATGTGGGGCTCGATCCCAGGACCTTGGGATCATGACCTGAGCTGAAGGCAGAGGCTTAACCCACTGAGCCACCCAGGCGCCCCCCCCCAAAATTTTTTTTTTACTGAAAAAGAATGACCCCTTCATTGCCCTCTCATTCTTCCAAGTGCTCATTTCCAGAGATTGATCTGTCTATCCTTCTCCCACATATGTCTTATATTGACATTCGTTTTGATATGCCCTGTCTGCCCTACACAACCAAAAATCCCAGGAGGACAAGAACCTTGTTGGAGTTACTTCCATGAATCCAGAAGGGCTCAGCCGGTGTCCTAGGATCATCCCAGGTAGCTGGTACTTGCAGGACCCTCCTCAGAGCTGTAGCCCACCTGCTATCCCAAGGGTTCCAGTGACCCTGCCAAACTAGAGTCATTACCAAAGCCATTCCCAGATGAGGTCACTGAATCTCAAAGGGTTTCAGTGACATCTTCAAGGGCATGCAGTAAATATCAGAGTGATTTTGAACTTAGACCTCTGAGCCCAGCACCCCATAGGTTTTTCTCTTCATCACATCGCCCCAGACAAGACAGGTGGTGATGCCAATGGCCTGGGTCCATAAGAGCCTTGTGGTCAACAGGGGAGCAGGAGAGTGAGCAGGATGCAGAAGAAGCGTCTTCCTTTTGCCCTCTGGGGTTTGCTTCCTGTATTCACTTCCAACTCCAGCACTTTCTCTTCCTATCTGTCCAAAGCCAAATGCCCAGATGCGATCTGCACAGGCAGCTGTTCCATTAGCCCTTTGTCAAGAGGAATGTTCCTGATTCACAGGTACCTGGGGAAGTCCAGAGGGTGGTAGTTAAGGACCTTTCCTCCAATTCCACACAAGGAAGGAGCTTTCACAATTTAACATGGTCCCTTTGCCCTAAGTGGGTCACACTGCACACAAAATGCTTGCAAAAGGAGCCTCAAGATTTCCTTTGGCAATCCATGCCTCTGCGAAACAGACGAGGGTTTTGACACAGAGTTTCATCAGCATAGACAGTCCCTATAAGGAAGTGACTAGGATGGGGGACAGACAGCCATGAGCCCTCAGGTACTGCAGCCAGACCCTTGGGGGCCATGTCTTTTCTCAAGGGCTTCCTTGCTCCAGATAAGGACCTCCAGGCTACACAACCAGGCGAAGAGAGCTGGGTCTGGACCAGGAGCAGAAAATCCCTAACAGCAGTAACTGTTAGGGCCTGCATTAATGGAAACCTGACACAGTGGCTGGGCTGACACCAACATGCAAATCTGCTAATGAGGAATTTACCAAGAAGCTTAGAGAGCAGGTAGGAAGCGTGCAGCCTGCAGGGTCCATGACCAGAGCTATCACCCTGGGAAGCTGTCTGTGCTTCTCCTCACCTTTCCACCCACCGGATACATAAATGTTTTCCTGTAGGCCCCCAGAGGACATTGTTTAGACCTTTGCTCAACACAGTGAATTCAAATTAGTTCATTGGGTGTCTGCTTCCCTCTTATATGGTGAGCGGGGTTCTATGTCTTATGCACCTCCTAGCCCTAGACCCTGTTTTCTGGCACATGGTAGGTGCTCAAAACATGTGCACTTCATGAATGAACAAAAAAACAAATTCTAGGGCCTGACGGGATGACAGCTGTCTGCAACTATTGGAAGATTATCACACACAGAGGGATCATGTTTACCCGTCGTGCTGTCGTGGGCAGAACTAGACTAGAACAATAGGTGCTATGACTTTAACGACATGCAGATTTTGTTTTGTTTTGTTTTTTTAATTGTCTAGACACTGAGAAGCTGAATGTGTTAATTGCTTACAGGTAGTGAGATCCCCATGGTGGAAGGGGTTCCAACCGGAAATATGAGAATATGCAAAGATGTTAAGAGGATTCAAGCATGGGTGTTTGGATGGGTGGCTGGTCTAGACACCTTTATGGTTTCTCCCAACCCTGAGACTCTGATTTCAGGATTTGTTTTTATTCACCTGCATAGCTGCTTTATTGGCCTGAATATATAGGGGAATATTTTTCATCTTCCAAAGTAATCTGAAGGCAGCCTCTCCACTTACCTAAGGAGCTTTTGGTGGGCAGCGTGGATTGACTTATAGTGGGGCTGCCTTGCATGTTCGATGATTCACGGTGCTCTGTAGCTGCCCCCAAACACGTATATCATTGTGTCTGCTGTTCCAAGATGACACTGTTATTTCCCACCTGTGCAAATACAGCTGTAAAAAATGACGCATGGCCAGCCGCCCCCTCCCCAGAGTACGGACAGGGAGCATGCACCCTCTGGCTTAACAGGCCCATGAGGCACACACACCCTCTTCTGAATTTCCACACTCATTTCCAAGCCTGCTAAGAAGGGGAGAGAATTGCAAATGAACTCACATTACCAGCAAAACCAAGCCAGCCTCCCTCCTAAATTACTTCATATATTAAGCCTGCGGACTACAGAAACCCCTGCATCTTCTCTGGCTTCCTAGAAAATCAAAATCGGTTTCCAGCAGTTTCAGCAAACAAGCAGGCTCTGAGCCTTCTCTCTTTGTTAGAGATTTGATTCAAACTGTGTCCGCTAGCAATGAAATACAAAGGAAAAGAAAGTCAGTATGGTTTAACTTTGAAATTTTTAGCAACCGCCACAGGAAGGAATAATAAAACCACAAATTGCTGCATCTGGCCTTAAATTTATAAAGAAAACAATAATGCGAGAAACCGAAAAATGTTACTCTCCTTTGTCATTTAAAAAAAGATCGTTTCGATTCTTCATCACTTTTTGTTCACCCTTTTACTTCACTGATTGTGAAAGGGCATCAAAAGCACCATCGGTTTCTTGCCGGCTTCCAGAAGGCAGAACACTTGTGCTGAGAAATTCACACAAATTCAAGGATCAAGGAGACTAACTAGGGAGAGTCCAGAGCGGTAAGGCCGACCGGCCCAGAGAAACGATGCGTGGGTGGGTTTCCAGTTAGGAATCAGAGCCAGGAGCTTACCTGGAGGACCTGTGCCACTGAACCTGAGATACAGAGTGTCTACCTGTGTTCAGGGTGACATCCTGGCACGTGTCCCCCAGCCGCCCTCTTTTTACTGGAGGTGCCACTGAGTCGTGTCATTGACGAATAGAAGCAAACTGCGGGGGGAAGGATGGGGTCTGACTCCATTTGCTTTTCCTTTATGTGTGCTCAGCAAACCAGGACCAATTCTATATTTTGTTCATTCGGGTCAATCAGCTCGGCCCACATTATCATGAGCACAGAGGACTTTTGTCCCCTCCTGAAGCCACCGCTTGCCGTGCTGCTCACGATAATTTCCCAGGCTGCCAGGAGCACCCCGTGTCAGCAGACCCATTCTGTGTGCACTCTCTGCCGCCGGTCGAGAGGTGCTGGGTCTCTGCAAGGGCTCGGCATGAGCCGCCCTGATGAGCAGCAGCAGATAACCTCTGGGTGAGCAGGAGGGCTGGCCCCTGGATAGTCAGGGTAAGTGACATCCATGCCCCGCTCACTCCTTCAGCCCAGGGAGAGAGGCAGGAGGTAACCAGGTGGCTGGTCAGCCTTGCAGCTGTGCTAGGGCCACAGGGAATGAACCAAATCAGGGGTATCTGGGGGCAGTCAGAGACACAGAGAGGGTCTCTGTGCAAGGGAGCAACCTCACCTCAGCTCCCTGCAGCCTGGCTCCTCCAGATGCCCTGAAAGTAAGGATGCCTGGGTCGTCCCCCCAAGATCCCATTTAAGGGGTGGGGTCAGAGCCTGAGCCCTGATAGGCTTCACTTATAAGCCCCAAGTGATGTTAGTGTGTAGCCAGACTTGAGAACCTCTTGTCCAGACTCTGGGGAGGGGGGGAGTGACAGAGGGTTGCACAGTGCCCAACCCAGAGTTCAGAGACCGTACATGTGAGCTGCTCTCATTACTATTGTTATCATTCATACAAAGGGTGGTTGCACATCTGTGTAGCACCTATATTGCAATCCCTGGGAGGGGAGGGCCTTGTCCTAGAAATTTAGGGTCTCCTTGCTACTTTCCACCCAGAGCAGGTGTTCAGTAAACATAGTCTGATTTGTTTAGATGGCCCAGAAGTTGATCAACTGGTTATTTTCTTGTACTTCTGGCTGGGAGCCATGAGCATTTGTTATAAAGAGTCCTGGAGTTGGGTCAGGGCACTTGGGTTCTGGTTCTAACTCTATCACTTTGATCAATTTCCTTTCCATCTCTTGGCCTCGGTTTACCCACTTGTAGAACAAGGGTGTTGGGTTCTGTGATCGACCGCTAAAGATTCACCTGCTTTCACTTTCTCTGGCTTTAGAAGCCTATGTTAACAAGACACTCCTGTTTGTCTACCAAGAGGAAACCTGGGCCAGGAATAATGACGGAAAGCTCTTTGGTATTTGGGAAATAAGCAACATCATAGGCACAGAGCAAGGGGAAGAGGTAAACATGTTTGGAAGAATAAAAATATTACACGCTGAACACCTGGGAAAAGTAGAGGGCTCCCGTAAAGAGGAAGAGGGAGAGATTCTGGGGGGGAAAGTCGATCGGGGCTAGGTTGTAAAGAGAGTCTTGAGAGCCTTGGCCAAGTATTTGGACTTTATTCAGGATGGCATTGGGCACACCCCATGAATGTGCGCCAGGAAACTGAGGCCCCAGCTGTGTTTTAACAGGCAGCCCTGGCCTCCACATTGCCAGGGAGGTCCTTAAGGAAGAGCCGGCATCTCACTCCTCTACTAGTGAGTTAGTACCTGGTACCATCATTGTTGGATAATTAATGGACAGAAGACTTAGCTGCTATCAGATCTCCTGATGAAGACTAAAAAACTGTAATATCCAGACAGCCGAAAAGCCACACACTAAACTCTAGGTTCCCTGACATCTATATATTTTTTAAACATCTGGAAGGGAAACTGAAGTTTAAAATATTCTTCCTGATTTTAGGGACGATATAAACAGCCTTTGGCCACCAGATTTTTCTAAGCCAACACAGGGACACTATTTGCATGTTATTTTGCATGAAATGTAGTCATTTACATACATTTGCATGGCGCTTTCAAAAAGCCTTAATTCTAAGTATGTCAAATAAAATAAAACAAATTAGTGTAATCTACCACCATTGTATTGCAGCCCCGGGAGGCGATGGTGGTGGTGACGGGGCCAGCGGCTGCGAGAGCAAAGAGGCAGCTTTGAGGGAGCCGTGACCACCCCCGATCGGTGTATCTAGGAGCAAGTGGATGACAATAAAGTCTGAGAACAGGAAACTCATGAGGGGCAGGGGAAGGTCTTAAGCAACCGGACAGTAGTGTGCACAGTAGTGGGGGGATTGGCAAGGACTTGATTTGTAAGAGCACAAAAGAGGGGCAGTGACTTGTCTGTGACACACCAGTGAACGGTCACGCCCAGACAGAAACCCCGGACTGTCCCAGTCCATCCAGGCCTCTTGGTCCTCCAGAGGCTTGATGCTCTAAGAATGGATCTAGTTCCCTCCAGAAGAGGCAAAATGTCCCCCCTTGCTGCCATTCCAGCTGCTCCAGGGTGGTGTCAGCTACCACCCTGCCTCTGGGACACTGGGCAAGGGCACCCCTTTGGGCTCAGGGATCATGTCGCCCAGCCTGTGATGCATCCGGCCCTAAGTAATTGCCTTTTTATCATTCGAGACAGATACTTGAAAGTTACGACAATGGGGTGAAAATATAAGCAGCTTACAGTTTACTAGAACATTAATCCTCTGGGGATGATTTCTTTCTTTCCTGTGAGCTTCTCTGTGGGACCTTGTTCGTTGCATTATATAGAATTTATTTTTAGACTTTTCTCCCCACGATCCACCATCACCTCTCCACCCTTGCCTAATTACCAATTTCCATATTTGCTAAGCTCTATAATATATATGATACATATACATATATCTGATGCAAGTCCTCGAAGTCCTCTGGTCTGGGGCAGTGGTGTTCAGCAGCAGGAAGTAGGAGTCAAATCATGGGGTTGGAGCCAGGCTGAGCTATGTTCGAATCTGGACTCCTCTACCTTTGATGACTTGACTTTGGCCTCTTTGAGCTTCAGCTTCTGTGAAGGTAGTGGTGCCTCTGCACTTCCTAGGAGCTCATACCGATGCTTTAAGGCTGATCCCCTAAGTTTGGGTAAGCTAAGCCTGGGCACGCTTGGGCCGACCGGAGGGGTCAGTCAGCTAGTGCAGTCGGCAGCCTTGGGAGGCCGTAGGTGTCCCCGGAGGACACCTCACAGAAGGCACCATGTCATGGGGGTTTTTAGGGCCCCAGGGAAACATTTTAATTTCTTTTAAAATCAGAAGGGGACAAAAGGAGCTTTTAGGTAGAATAGAATGGTTTCATATATAATATTAATATATTTATCTGCATACCAATGCAATTGCCAAATAAATTTTTATTTTTATTTTTATTTTTATTTTTATTTTGCTGGAGAAAAGGTCCCATGAAGGCAAAAGTACCTGAGCCCTTGAAAGTCGTAATACAGTCTTAGATGCACCCACCCAGCCCTCTATTTTCCCCTGGGCACCCATTCTGCTCAGTTTTCATCTGTTCATTTACAAAAGAGCATCCAAATTGGGGGCCTTGAGTGACTTAGCCCCCAACATGTCAAGGGCATGTGAGAACCCCACCTCTCTGTGAAGGTCATTTGTTTTGGAGTGTGGTTGACGTGTCCTGACTCATCTACTTGCTTTCCCTGTGTCTTGCTCCAGCCACTTGTCTTTCCACATTCCCTGTTGCTCTCGTGTTCCTGCCAACAACCTCCTGAATGCCAAGAACAAGCCACAGGACAGAGAAGGGAGACGGTGCTTGGGAAACGGGGAGCTCCTGTCTCCCTATCCCATGGCACACCACTTCCCCCCTCCCCTTCCATTCAGAAATCCTTGGAGCAGCACAGATGAATATTTCAACAGCTGTCCCATGGTTCTTTATTGTAGCTTATCTGTCGCAACCATTGAGAAAATAAGAAAACCAATTTCAATTCTTGATGTGACTTTCTCCTTTCTGTGCCTCAGTTTCTGCACATGGAGGCTAATGAGAGCAGGCATGGAGGGGCAGTGGGAAGGGGAATGTAATTACATCTGAGAAGGTGCAGATGCTTCAAAAAAACATTCCAGCTGAACTAGGAGTTATTATTAGGTTGATTACCAGGGAGCTCAAGCCTCTCAGAGCACCCAGGGCAGAAGGACTTCCAGTGTTTCCAAGGCTGACTATCCTCCTCCACTTCCTTCCTGAATTACCATCCATTAATTTCGTCACTACTGAAAGGGCCCTGATTTTCGGTTCACACCCACTCTCAGTTCACACCCACGACCTGTGAAAGACTGAGTGAGCCAGCAGTCGGTTGAGCTTGCAGACTTAGCCATGCTCCTTCCCAACCACTTTGGAAAGGTTTGGTCAGCCTCCTGGTGGGCCTAAAATCCACGGGGCTGAGGACATGGGAGCGAGAAGGGAAGAGCATGGGGAGAAAAGGAAGCTAAAGGTGTTACAGTGAAGGGAAAGTCACCCCTTACCCCTCCGGGTGTCACTCCAGGCCTGTGCCCTAATTCTCCACCACATGCCCATTTTCTGGGCAGGACACTAAGAAGTGCTCCCAGGCCCCTGCACCCTGGTCTCATTGCAGCCACCATGTGGCCCCTAACCATACCTAGGGGCAGGGCCATGGCTTTGTCTCTTTCGGGTTCTCAGAATCAGAGGTCTTTGACCTGATAAGGACATTGGAAATCATTTGTCCAACACTGCCTTTTTACAGATGAGGAACTGAAGCCCAGAAACTTAAGGCACTTGTCTAAGTTCACACAGCAAATAGGTCAGGACCGAACCCCAGGTGTTATGCTCTCCAGTCCATTGTCATTTCACTGCAGTGCATAAGGTTTTTAGGTGTGTGCATGTATAAACACACACAATTACATAAATACACACACACACACACACATTTCCACACAGTGGGAGGGGTCTAAGTGAGCTGTCATTATTTTATGTATCCTTACAGCAACCAGGCCTGGAAGACAAATAATATATCCCCATTTTTACCAATGAAGGAGTTGAAGCTCAAAATGGGGGTAGGGGGATACTCAAGTTCACCCAGGTCATAGCAGGTCATTGTAGCAAAGTTGGTATAAAACCCAGTCTCCTGACTCCCAGACAGTGGACTTCCCAGATGTCACACTGCCCGGGAGCCAGCTGTCCAGGGCTCTTGGCTATGGCTCTTAGGAAAGAGCCAGGAGTCCCATCCATATTTATAGGGAAAACTTCTGGCTCAACTGTATTTCACGCTTAGAAGTCTCAACATTTTTTTTTTTTTAATTTATGAGAGGAAAGAGAGTAACAATGGAGTTGATGGGCAATTTGTGTAATTAACGCCCCAAAGTTACTAGTACTATAAGGTTTTTGGATTCAGTACATTCTCCCGACAGATGCTCCTTTACTGGTCAAGTGCATTGTCACAAGGATTACAACGGAGGGGGAAAGACACCTGCCAGAGGAGAGTGGAGGGGAAGCCTGATTTGGGTTTGGCGTAATGATCATAGGTACACTTCACTGTACCTGTGAGCCTGCTTCCTGCGAAGATTTGAATGATGGAACCAGCGAGTTCCACACAAGGAGTCAGACATCTGCTTCTCAATTAGTGCTAATTTAGCTTGTTTAGAAATGATTTGTGCCTCTACAAGACAGATAACGGAAAGTTGTTTGCTTTCCTATGACCGTAACTTTTTACTCCTCTCACAATGGTCCAGATGGACGCATCCAAGGGGTCTTGCGGGGCTGCTGCAGAATGGTGGCTATGCCGGTTTCTGCCTGTGTTTGAGAAGTCATTGTTACTGTACAATCTCAGTACAGTCGTGTAACACCCAAACCAAGGTCTTGAGAGATGTCTGATCCCTTCTAAAGTACTTTGGAAAACACATGATTGGCTCTTCTCTCGTTGCTAAGCCAGGACAGATATTCAGGGAGCCCACACCACTACAACTGTGTTGAGTCTTAAAACATTGATGTTTTCCTGATCCACCAGAAAATAGCCTCTGGGCTGTGCAAATGCTCACTGACTTCTCCAGCTGCCCCAGACTCAGGAAGACCAGATGAACCCCAACAAGGAGCTGCCCAGGCACTCAGCCCCTTGCCACCTTGCCAGTCAGGCCCCCATGGCTTCTGTGGGCCTGCCTCATTCCTGTCTGTCCCCCAGCCACACAGCCGTGGCCCTGCTGAGGGAGATGGCACTCCCAGAGGAGACTGATTGCTGATTGGTTGTAATATCACACTCTATGTCCGGATTTCTTAGTGATGTGCATAAGGAGGACAGTGTTTTTTGTTTTTTTGTTTTGTTTTTGTTTTTGTTTTTTTTTCACAGAGAGCTCTGCAGGTCTGGGGCCAGCTGGTTGGCAGTGAGGTTGACATGGCTGGCCCTAGAGCCAGGCATGGCAAGCCCTACCTCTTAAAGGGGTCAGGGGGCTGATGTTGGAGGCTGTTTGCCTACACCCTGACAGCAAAGCCCAGCTAAAGTCCTGTGTGGCAAGGAGCAGAAATCTAATGTATCTTTTAAAGCCAGAAGCTCTTGATCCAAGAGTTACCGCCCAGGGCCCAGGGCCCAAAGCCAAACAAGAATCAGAGAACCACGGGAGACAAGAGGGAAAGAGAAATAACAAAATCTAGATATTTCTGCCCCTCAGTCACAGGCCATCGACATACAAGGATCTGTGAGTTCCCTCTGATAATTTAAAGGATCTGTTTTCATTTTAATGAGAATCAAAGTGAAACCAAAATAAAGACATCTTTACCTTTACCTTTGAGCTTCTGTTTTCAATCACTTTGGCACCAATGAGTGGTGCTTTCATTGTGATGACACCCAAAAAAAGAAACAAGGCAGCCTTGGCAAGGGTTCATGCCCTTGATGGCCAGTGAACCAAGGGAGACCTGCTAAAGAGAAGGATTTGCTGTAGTTGGCATCACATAACCTCTTGGGAGAACTGATTCATCAGACAGCCCATGTAGGATGGGCATGTCCAGCTGGAAAGCCCTGTATTGGTTCTCTAAGGCTCTGTAAGGAAATACCACAAGCTGGATGGCTTCATCTTCCACAATATTGGCAGCCAGAATCAAGGGGTCAGCTCCCTTGGTCCCTCCAAAACTCCTGGTAGAACCCTTCCTTGCCTCTTTCTAGCGTTTGGAGGTGGTTGTTGATAGTTGGCCTTCCTTGACTTGCACCTGCCACTGCCCAATCTCTGGTCACTTGACATCTCTGGGCGGCTCTCCTTTTTCTTCTTGTAAGCACACCAGTCATATTGGATTCAGGCCCACCCTCATGACCTCATCTTGGCTGAATCTGCTGAGACCCTATACAAGGTCACATTCACAGGCACCAGGGGTTAGCATCTGAACAGATCTTTTTGGGGGACATGACTTGTATGTTTCCAGGCCTGAGCAAGAGCAGTGTTTGCCCCCACTGTCGTGGGAGCAATGCTGTTGTTTGCGCCCACGGCACCTGCCGTCTCATTGAATTGATCCGCACATTTGAATTGCATGGTTTTGTACATTTGTTTGTATCTGCTTTGTAAATAATTATTAGATTATTTTGTTTGGTTTTAATAGTCATACAAGAGCTGTAAGGGTAAGGAGATTATACCCACTTTTATGTTGTACGTTTTTAAATAACACTGTAATACAAATAATTTGTCACCTCAGGTAGTCCTTGACAATTTTCCTTTGTTCTATTTAAAGTAGCTGCATGTTGTTTCAGTACTAGAGCCCCTGGGGTCTCAGTGAATTCCAGATGTGACAGGAGACAGTGCCTTTCCAAAACTCATACGTGTGAATAGATCTGTTAAAAGGAGCTTTCTTGGGCTTATGGTCAGATTTCAAACTCCCTGAAGGTCTGTATGCCTCCTATGACCAGGGTATGCCCTGAGGTTATTGCTGGGGTTTGACATGGCATGGAGTCAAGGTCAGTTGTTTCAGGGACCTTTCCTTTTCCCCCCACCTCTCAGGAGTAATATCTGAGCCGGAGAGGGGCCAGATTGTGGTTTGCGTCCCACAGGGAAGGCAGGTCTGGAGATACCCAAGCTCCAAAAAGTTGGGTGGTCTCTGGAACTCTAGAGAATATCTCTCATCTCAGACAAGTCCACAACTCCCCTTCCTCAGAATCAGTAGGGGCCCCAAGGGACACTTTACCTACTCCATTGACCCTCTGAAGACAGGATTGCCCTCAGCACTCCAATAAGAGAGCTTGAACCTCAGCCCAAGGTGTTTACTATGCTCTGTGATCCAAAACCAGATGGATGAACATCAGATGGAATTCTCATCATCAAAATATCCCTAAGTCCAAAGTACCCCTAAGTCCAGACCCCAGGACGGTGGGGCTGGGAATCCCAGAGCGTAGCCTTAAACCCCTTGTAGCAAATAATAAATGTCTGTGCTTTCTTTTCATCTTTAAATTTTTCTTGAATTTTGTTTAGCTATAAAATGTTAAACCTCATTCTTAAAAAAAAAAAAAAAAAGATTATTTATTTATTTGAGAGAGAGAGAACATGAGCAGAGAGAAGGGGCAGAGGGAGAAAGAGAAGCAGAAATCCCCCACGGAGCAGGGAGCCTGATATGGGGTTCGATCCCAGGACTCTGGGATCATGACTTGAGCTGAAAGGCAGATGCTTAACCAACTGAGGTACCCAGGTGCCCCTAAACCTCATTCTTTGAAAAAATATTAAACTAGTTTCCTTAAAACTCCTTGTAAAACAGACGCTTCTGAAGAATATTCCAGCCTCGTCCCCTTCTCACCCACAATGTCCAGTTCCACTAAGTAACAGATAGTTGAGGGATGTGTTTCCTCAACGACCGGCCAAGAGGAAAAACCACTGAATGTGGAGCAAAAACTTTGGCTCAAATCCAGATTCCTTGTCACTCAGCCACCAGACGGTGTGAGAACACGATGGCATGGCTGGACCTCAGAGGTGCAATGCCCAGTGAAATCGGTCACACAGGGAAGGACAAACACTATATGGATTTCCCTATCTGTAGGATCAACAGATCAAAGCAAATAAACAAAAGAGAACCAGTCTCACGGATCTAGAGAACAGACGGAGGGGAGGGCTTGGGTGGGGGGGGGATGGGTAAAAGAAGGGAGATGAAAAGGTCCATACTTGCAGTTATAAAATAAGTAAGACATGGGGATCCAGTGTACGGCGTAGGAAATACAGTTAACAATGGGGAGCAGCTTTAATGGTGACCGATGGTAGCTAGATACCTCAGTTAGCTAAACCACCATTTCCTAATCTGGAAAAGGGGTTTAATAATAATAATAATACCTGCCTGCTGTCCTCATTGTCACGAAGATTGAATACAATAATACAATAATGGGTGTGAAAGCTTTTTACAATGTAAATTGCATTTCAGGCTGAGTTATTTTTGCCATGTGTCAATGCCCTTTAGGCAGAGACCACCAAGAATACACCAGTAGTTAAACAGAGTTGAGTTAATTATTCGTTGTAGTCCAGATGAACAAACACCATAGAAAGCTGTAGGGTGTCTGGGTAAGAGAGTCTCAGAGGAACTTATTCTAGGATCTGGGCTTTGGTTGGATGGTGTGAGAGGACGTCTAAGGAACCAAGGGTTTGCTTTAAATCAGAGGCCGTCAGAAAGTGGGTGAAATTCTATGACTAGAAATCTCAGTAAATCTTCTCTATCGGGAGGGAAGACTAGAAGGAGGATAAAGCTGTCATGGTGGCTGGTAAGGAAGCAGGAGTAACTCACAGTCGAGAGAGGGGGTGTTCAGTATTTGGTATGCAGCACGGTAATCGTGTTTTTTTCTGTGCTTGGAAGTGGCCTTGCTTTGTCTCTTTTTATCACGATCTCAGAGTAACCTTGTCTGAGCTCAGTACTCTGTGTTCATGTCTGATAGGGGAATAACATGGCTGAGATGCGAGTGCCGGGCCAGCTTCCGAATGTCAGGGGCTGTTTATTTCTTCTCCCTCACATTACACGTGTTCACACCAACAGGTACTCTGTAGAACCACGGGCCTACGTGGAGTTTTAAAAATAGAGGCACATAAGTTAGGTAACAGAGAAGGAAGAAAGGAGAGAGAAAAAAACAAGGAGAAAGAATAAGAAATGTAACAGGGAAAGAATCTGAGAGGCTGGGGTGTGCACATTTGCTGGTACTTTGGGAGCAGAGGAAGAGTTTGGAGGACAGGACGGAGGATTGAGTTGATTCCATTTCATAACTGGCGGCCACCACCAGAGGCAGCATTGAAAGGCCAGCCTAGAAAGCACCACGCCTCTTGAGTCCCTTAAAGGGACACCAGTTTCATCAAATCCTGGGATTGGCTATGGATTTGGTCCTAACATCCTCTCCCATTTCCGCTGGATTCGGTCACGTGAATCTTGGGAGCTATGCTTCCTGAATGGTTTGAGAGGGATCCTAGAGCCATATTTCTCCTGTGGCTGGTCTATGATCTGAGTGTGCAGATGGTTCATAAAACCTAAAAATGACTAAGCCGTGTACCTCAGGTGGTTAATCAAGCAGGTTGAAAAAATTCCAAGGTATCGAGGAACCACAAGTGCAGAGTGGAAATTGAATTGCGGTCACAGATACGGTTTGGCCATTAAAAGCTGAACTCGATGGGCTAATAGAGAGTTATCAGCTGATGAGCAAACATGACTATGATAGCAACAGAGTTGGCCTTTGTTGGAAGGGGCTCTTCTGAAAGACCTCATGATCCCGGTAGAAGATGAACTCCTGATACCTGCTCCATTTCAGTTAATAGCTTCAGTTGAATCAGATTAATTTAAAGGGGCTAATGAAAATGATGTAGGAGAGAAGAGTTTGGAGGTGATAATTTGATGGGAAGACATCAGCTAAAGGATGATGAGATTATGCAACCAGTCCCCTGGGGAATGGGCAGTGGGTGCTGGGAAGTGAGTTCACCTGGCCTCACTCAGACTGGAAGATGTGGCAAACTCCTTGGCATTTCTCAGTAAAAGAATTTTAGCTGGCTGTCATATTTCTAAGGAATTCAAGTCTTACTGATGGTTTTATAATATATAGATTCTGTAAATTTTTTTTTTACGTTAGTATGAAAGTTCTCTGGCTGTACTTGCTGTGCCTTCTTGGTCTCTTCCTATCATTTTGGGGGACCAAAGTTGTACTCAGAGGAAAATATTAGCATTGTTCGGGCCAGAATGCATTATACATTATAGAGGGGGAAAAAAGTGCCTAGGATAAAAATGGAAAATTAAGTAGTTAACAAGTAGGAGGAAAGAATCGTGATGGCCCGTGGATTCTAACTTTGCTGTGTCTTTCAGTGTATTAAAGATGCTCTAACAAGAGCACCACAGACTAGGTAATTTAAACAGCAGACATCTCACAGTTCTAGAGACTGGGAAATCTAAGCCTGGCTGATGTGGTATCTGGGGAGGACCTGCTTCCTAGTACATAGACAGCTACTTTCTTGCTGTGTCCTCACACCTGTGAGAGAGGAAGCTCTGATCTCTTGATCTCTGTATAAAGTGACAGATCCCATCATGATGGCTCCACCCTCATGACCTAATCATGTCCCAAAGGTCTGCCTCCAAATACCACCATCCTGGGAATTTAGTCTTCAACCTGTGCATCTGGGAGGGACACAAATGTTTAGCCTTTTAGCACTAAAAGACCAAGAAGGCACAGCAAGTACAGCCAGAGAACTTTCATACTCACGTTAAGGCTTAAAGTGAGGTTCTGTCTAGCTAACTGTTCTTGATGCAGTTCCTCAACAGAATTGACAAATATAGGGCAAAGCATATACTGCTTTTAAGGTCAACTTCACCTGTATTCAGGTCTTAGCTCCAGCTTTTCTTACTCCTGTGACCTTGAATTGGCTTCATAAAACCTTTCGAAATTTCCGTATTCCTATGTTGTTGTTGTCTTTAATATGGGGTAGGAAGGTAGTCCTTCACTGTGTTACTGCCAGAGCCAGGGGAGAACATGGGTCTGAAAGCACCTGACGTGGCCCTTGGAGGCCCAGAAACAACATGTTGTGTTGTTCTCAGTTATTCTCTTGTTTATAGCACCTGATAGGGCCACCTCTGACAGGTGCATAAAATTATTACCCTTGAGTTAGATTCACCAGAATGGTTTTTAGTGGGGCTCCACACTCCTACGAGTCTTTCTGTTGAAAAATGAGCTTCAAAGTCCCAAGTAAGAAGGTTCAGTGACTCCTTGGGATTTTATCATTTGAATGCCTGCACATAGTAGGCTCAGTATATATTTTGTATAATGAATGGATATCAGATGGTAGGGACTCTGTTTCCTTTAATCGATTAGTTAATTTCCACCCTGTTTGGAGTCAAAGCCACACAAATCTGTTGGTAGAAAGAGCAATGACCTACTGAAGTGGGGGCTCCTGAGGACATTGCTTGAAACAAGGCAGGTTCTTTCTTGAACTCTACTGGCCTAACAACCAAGGAGATCTTGGCGCTTAAAATAGTAGTATAACCTGGGCAAATACTTCTCTAGGTGTTGGTGTCCTTATCTGTGAAATGACAGCTTTGGGCAGAAGATTTCTATTATTCCCTCCCAGTTATAATGATCTGTAGTCCAAAATTGACTGTTTCCTTGCAAATGGATTCCCCACTGATCTAAAGGGAAAAGATACGATTGCCTCGTCACTCAGCCATACGTCCAGCACTGTCCATTAGAAGTGGAAGGCGAGTCTCCATTGTACGTGGATATTATATGTGTTGGGAACTGATCAATTCCTTTCCTTTGTGGGTGAAGTGTTAGTTTGATAAATGCCTATCTTAGGAATTTTAATCATGTGGATTGTCAGTGGTCCTCAAACTCTAAAGACCAAACTATTATTATTACTTATTGACTGATTTAGAGCCAGGTCAAAGAAACAAGTCCTAAACATTGGCAGCTGAAATATTTATGATTCAACCAGCATTGCTTCCAAGTAATGCACACTATATTCAGGAAGAAACACATTATGGAAAGCAAGGGCTTAAATTGATGAACATGTTTCCATTTTAGCCATGCAAATCATTCATCAGAGAGCAATCAATACAAATTGGATATTCCTAGGAGACAAAGCACAAACTGAAGTGTGCCTTGGGTCCGATTCTGCTTTCTTGCCTTTCAGAAAAGGAATAAGCTATCCTTGGTAACTCACTGTAGTCCCAGTCCCGTTTGTATCAATCTATTATGTTCTTCCATCCTCTTTTTACTTGGAGTATGTCTTAGAGATATTTAAGATTGAGATCAAGAGTTGCTGAAAATATTCAGCTAAAAACTTTATGCATTCCCTTTCTAACCAAGGATAACCCATGAGGGTTCTTGTATAGATTCAAGTGTTGAAGTGATATGGAAAGCATCCTTCCTAAAATTGAGACAAAATCATACATCCCCATGTCCACTGCTTCTCTACACTTAATAAAAAGTACATTGACTGATTTCCGGCTATTGAGTCGTTAGGGTCAAGGAAGCTCTGAGTTTTAAAGTATCTTGTTGGCAGATATTCCATCAAAGTTGGTCTAACAGATTTAGAAAGCCTTAATAGGAATTGCCAGCAGGATGGCATGTGATCCTCCAGGTAAGGGAAACCTTTGGACAATTATTGCCTTAGGTAGGAAGGTATCTTTTCTCCTAACTTTTAACAAGAGTAAAATCCATCAACCAGTGAGTCGATTACTAGGCACTTCCTTTGAGCAAGCACTTGGGGAGAACATAAGTTAGTTGAAATTTGGTATTCTTTCAGATGTAGTAGCAAACCTCCTAATACCTCCATGATCTCATGTCTCCTCCTCAAAACCCTCTGGAAACTTGCTGCTCAAAATGTGGTCATCATCAGCACGACTTGAGAGCTTGTTAGAAATACACAATCTCCAACCCCACTGTAGACCTACTAAATCAGGATCTGCATTTCAACAAAATCCTCCTGTCACTCACATTAAAGTTTAAGAAACATCACTGCAGACCAGAGGAGTCTGAGAAACAATCACTTAGCCAATCAAAGGGTACTCACCAGGGGCATCCTGAAGTTCCTACCATGCATCCAATAGTGTCATAACAGCCTCTTATAGTCATTAAACATTGCCTGGTCACTTAGGAAATAATTAGTGATTTTCTCTACAGGTCTGATAAGGAGGAAATTTTTGTTGATTATGTGAAATCATAGATGGTGCAGCTGGGAAGGATCTCACTGACTACCTACTTCCTCCTGATAGAAATAAGGAAACCCAGAGCTGGGAAATGATCCACAACTAAGGGCTAATGAGTAGGAGAGCTGGGGCTAGAGCTGAGGTCTCTGAATTTCATTAGCTAGGGCTTCTTCACCCCTACTTCACTCCATTCCCCCTCCACTGCAGGGCATGTCTCCATGAATCACAAATCAGTTACTGCCCAATGGATCAGATCAATCAGTTAAAAAAAAAAAAAAAAGACTACATATAATTTACCATTGGGTGATCCGTAGTTTAGAGTCATATTCTCAAGTGGAGAAAATCGAACCATAGGAACATGGCCCTTTTGTACCATAGCTGTTGCCATGGCATGAGTCAGGGACAACATGCAGACTGACCAAGGTTAATCATCAAATAAATGGCCTAGTTATCATACCACCTAAGGTTATTTGTTCTGTACAATCCCAGACAGTATGTCAGAGAGAGACCTACTTGTAACCTAGGCCTCAGGGATTGAGGGGTTCACTTTAAGTTCCTTTTGTGCTAGAATGCCTTCCCCCACCCCATCCTTCAAGGACCAGCTAAAATGCTGCCTCCTCCACCTAATGAATGGGAATGAGAATGGGAATGGAATAGAATGGAATGAGACAGAGCACTCTCTTTTCTACTGGCCTGGGAGCTCCTGAAGACATAATACACATCTGATTTGTATCTGGGTCCCCACAGCACCTAGGACCTCATAGGCCCTGAATCCTTACTTGCCTGGGGACACTTCCTCCTAAGGGTGCTCTTTCATAATCCACTGATCAACTCGGCCTCCATCGTGAGAATGAGTGACACAGGACCTTCAGCTTCCACTGGTGGCCATCACCAAGGGATCACCCCTCTGTGAACATCTCCAAAGTACTCGCTGCTGATCCTGCTTGCTATTGCCATGGCACACACACCTGTCAGTCAGCTGAGTCAAGAGACAAGCAAGCAGTTTTCATGGAATCCTGAGCAAGATGGAAGGTTTCACCAAATTGATTGGTCAGTCCTTAGGTACCTAGAATACATAGGTCATAACAAATGAAAAAAGTAAATCATTTTGCTGATTTCTTTTTTTTTAAGGTTTTATTTACTTATTTGACAGAGAGAAAGAGATCACAAGTAGGCACAGAGGCAGGCAGAGAGAGAGGGGGAAGCAGGCTCCCCACTGAGCAGAGAGCCCGATGCAGGGCTTGATCCCAAGACCCTGAGATCATGACCTGAGCCAGAGGCAGAGGCTTAACCCACTGAGCCATCCAGGTGCCCCTCACTTCACTGATTTCTATTCATAATTTAGTTTTGGCTAAAATTCAGAATCAGTTGGTTACAGGAGTCAAGAGCATTGACTCCCATCTCCTACTTAATCCATTAGCCTGAATGCTCTGCTTTTCACATTGTTGTTTGCTCTTATAGACATGGTCTTAAATGCGTATTAATGACTCTTGGAGGATACAACGCGAGAGTGTGTTATCTTCCCATATTTATCATTTGGTTTGATTTTCCAACCTTGTCGGTCCCTTTGTGTCTTATATCAGAAATCATTTGATTGAATCACCTAAATCAATTTCTCTTCGCTTTCAGCTGGCTTACTGTTGTCCTTTCCGGTTCACAGCTTATAACGATTCTCTTATGTTTGGCATCTCCAAATCTGTCTTTGGTGGAAGTGATTATATTTCCAAGAACTGTTATTTTTACCCCCCAATCACAGAAAAACACTTTTCCCTTTGCAGTAGAGCCTCCTTGTCCTCGGCGTGCCTCTCAGCCCAGCCTCCTTCCCCAGCTGGAGCGCTGATGGAGCAAGCGCGCCCGCACGGCCCTGGCTGGGCTCTTTTCTTCCTGAAGCTCCAAGCAGAGCTGCTCCAAAACACAGGGCATTTGGAGATCTGTGAGGAATCTAGAATCCAAATGCATGCCAGTGATGGCACATGCTGCCCTGCGATTATTATTTCCAGTTATCTCCATAGGAAGTTGGCTATTATCACCACCTCACCCGTGAGGAAGCAGAGGTCTAAGGTGTTCAGTGACTTGCCTGAGATCGCACCTTTACCAAGTGTTGGAGCCAAGAGACCAAACCAAGTCTCTTGCACTGAGGCTCTCCCCACATCGCCCTTGCATCTCTAGCACTCAGTGTGGCTCTCTGGATACAGGTGCCGGCAGAATGAATGAAAAAAAATTATAAGTGAATGAATCAGTAATTGAACTCTTGGGCACAGAAGCCTTGGAATGTGCATCAATACATGACTACTGTTACTCTTTCTGCATTTTGCTTTCCACTGCATTGTTGCACTTTGACAGAAAGCTCTCTGCTTTTGCTAATTAGTCCCGATGGCTTAATGGCAATCATAATACATAACAACCTTGATCCTAAATCCATTACATTAGCTCGATGCGTATTCTACAGCCACAGTGTTCAGAAGTAGAACACAAAGCTCTCTGGAATTTGCAAAAGGTCTTCCCTTCGAGTTTATTTCAGTGACAGATTAAAGGTGGTAGTGTTCTGTGCTATTAGATTTGGGCACAATTCCTCACTTTGGCTGTCATTAGGTCGGTCATCTTCTGTGCTGCATTGCTCAGAAATTCAGTCAGTTACCCCATTCATGCTATGCTAGTATCTCAGTCTACTTCTCACAACTACCTCTAATGCACTAAAAGTTGAATCAGTAACTTCATTCCAAAAGGAGCTTTACTTTTTAAGTTCCACTTTTTCTTTCTTCTCTTTTCTTGTTTAGAATTAAATTTTCATAAGCCAAGTAATGCATGAATTTATTATCCTTGTGAACATTTCTATAGATACATTTTTGCGTGTGTGTGTGTGGTGTGTGTGTGTGAAAGAGAAAGAGACATAAAAAGAGGCCTGCAAAGATCTACTGAAAGCGACATCGTAGTTATCTCTAGGGATGGCAAGGGGAAGTGGAGGAAGGGGGCCTGCTGGTCAAAGAGAACACTAGGCTTATCTGTAATGTTTTACTATTTTACAAGGAAAATGTGCCTTCCTCCTCTTTGTTCCCTTTGCTTACTGTCATCTTGGAGCAAACACATGAGAATATGCATACCCCCACATATATATATGAAATAAATTCAGCCAAAACCTCCTAGTGGGTCCCCCAATGGCCAGAGAAATCACTCACCCCTTCCTAATTGGTGTCTCTCGAGGAGGAGAAATGGGGTACCGTTCTTCTTGCCTGTGCCTTTTTTTTCTACAATGTATATTTCCTATTAGCTTGGTCTGATGTGGTTTATGGCAATTTTATTGCTTAGATTATTTGCCAGCAAACACCAGTTTGATCACGAAGGAGCAGAGGGAATTGAAGAGGTACTTCTGAAGGCATATTCTGTTCCCAGTCGTTAGTCACATCATTGCTTGGAGATTGAGCCTGGGCAACCATCTAGACCTGCATTTCCACTGTCTCCTCAGAGGACACTAATTGCTCCCATGTAATTAGTCCCAGAAGGATGCAGATTGTTGGTTAGGTCAATGTATGTGGTGGAGAGGGCAAGGACCCTGGGGGGTTGATCCTGAAACAAATCCTAGTTTGATCTCTGGCTGATGGGCTCACAAGCAAGTCTCAGTCGCTTTCAAGTCAGTTTAAGTTTCTGCCTCCCCCCTTTATCCCCCCCTTCCAGAATTAAATTAACTGACCCAGGAAAGAGCTGAGTTCCATGCATGCTGTGGTACATGAAGGTGTTCTGTGACTGACTACCAGTTTCCTTTCCCTCAGCTAAGACAGAAAAAAATTTCTCATTTTTAAGGCATTAATGTATCCTCTGTTTCTCCTCCTAAAAATATGGGGAGCAATCCTCACCTGTGCCCATCCCTACCCCCAGCACCGTTGGTGACACTTACAGGTAAGATCCCTTAGACTGAGCAGAAAAAAACAAACTACCAAATGTTGTCCTGATGGAGGCTTGGAGTTGTCACAAATCCAGGCACCACTTTTGTTTGTTTGTTTGTTTGTTGTTTTTAAGATTTTATTTATTTATTTGACAGACAGAGATCACAAGTAGGCAGAGAGGCAGGCAAAGACAGAGGAAGGGAAGCAGGCCCCCCCACTGAGCAGAGAGCCCGATGCAGGACTCGATCCCAGGACCCTGGGACCATGACCTGAGCCGAAGGCAGAGGCTTTAACCCACTGAGTCACCCAGGCGCCCCCAGGCACCACTTTTGAAGCAGTTTCTAAAAAAGCTTCTAAGATGAAAGATTTCCAGTGTCTGTAGAGCAGTAAAACCTGGGCACTTGAGGAACGATAACCCTGGGCCATGCCAAATGCTCGCATCCTCTGGATAGGGGCTCTCGTGGAGAAACAGCACCTGGCAGGAGATGTCACTAGCATTCTTATTTCTGTGTGATAAACTTGGTGTGAAGTATACCTAACAAGTCCCCCAAAGAGGAAAGAAGCCATAAAAACTTCTTGAGCATCATGTTGCTTTCATTACACATTTCCTCAGAAAGCAAGTGTGAAGGGAGCTGAGGAAGGGAGAATGAGGGTCATGTTGGACTGACGCCTGGGGAATCATCCCAACTTAGAATGGTGATACTCATCATTTGTGGTAAGAAGCCTGGGACTCCAGAGGCCTCCCATAGGATCAAGGATGAAATTTTCTCTGAGTGTGTACATCCCATCAATTTGCAGCCTGCAGTCCATCCTAAGGCTGTCCCCAAGCCAAGGGGGACTGGGCCTTCCGTTAGTAAGAAAGTCGAGAGACCCCAATCGCTCTCCTGAAACTCACCTGATTTTGCCTGGGGCCATTAGCTTCTCCTGAAAGGACTTGCTTATCATTAGTCAGCCATTTACTTCTATGATCCTGGCCCAGAGGCGCTGAGTCGCACTCAACTACTTCTGTCCTCCTAGCAGACCATCCTGGTTTTATTCTCCAGACTCATTCCTTAGCCTCTCCTCATGGACAAAACCCAAGGAGCCTCAATATATAGGCCTTACTATAATGAAGTTTTCTGGGAAAATTCTTAACATTCTTAAATCCTAAGTAAGCATTCTTAAAAGTTAAGAAAGAAGAAGTTGGCAATAAAAGGAGTTGCTTTTCTAGAATTTCTAGCAAACAGAGGGTCTTCCTCGAGACATTACAAGGGTATGAGTTTGATTTGCAGAATGGGGCTTTGCAGGAAGGTTTGAATATAAGAGCTCTTCTCTACCCACACTGTGGTTGCCATCTGGACAGAGGTTACTTGAGATGCCTGATCACGGCCTGGCACTGAGGATTCTCCTGCCCAACTCAGTGCTCTGGCTTTCTGAGACATAGGAGGGAGCCAGGCTGAGCCCTGTGAGTCAGGACCCACATCTCTCAAGCTTTGCTCATCTCTGGTGGGGTCGCAGAACCCAGTCACTCACCCATAGACTGTTAGAGTGGAAAGGGACCTTAGAAGTAATGCTCAGCACCTTTGCTTTTAAAGGAAACAGGCCCAAAGGGATCAAATGGCCTTCCAGATGCCTCCTCTCCCAGTACCGGTGAGGGGTCTCATTCATCTTTGTGTTCGCAGCTACCAGCGTGCTTCCTGATGCAGGCTGGGTACGCAGCAAATACGGAATGAGTGAGTGTACATTGTGCTAGTGACTCAGTGGTCCAGCTAAATTAGCACAGGACTCTCTTTTCCATGCTGCCCATGAGTCATCGAAGCATCACTGAGCACTATTTTATCAGCAGGTTCAAAAAGTCACTTGGAGCCAAACACAGAGTCAGAAAACTGGCCTCCTGCCTGCACTCAGTCTGGACAGCCCCTCCTGTGGTTGCTCGGCGGACCTCTGGATGGGCGGGGTTGCTGTGCGCAGATGCCCCTGGGCTTAAGGAATGGACTGGAGCCAACTTCCTCTCTGGATACCGGGGAGGATGGAAGAACAGTGCTGTTCAGCCAGCGCCACCCTGGCGGAATAGGGACTAACGGTGTGGAAAAAGGAGGGGCGGTGAGCCAGAAGCCCCCATAGCCGTTGCTTTCCCCGGCAAGTTCCGCGCTGCGGTCCGGCATGTGGCCTCCGTCCCTTCGTCGGTTCTCCTGCTTCTACTGCGATTCCTGGCGGGTAACTGCCCAGCAGAGGGGGCAGGCTTGTCACTGGGAAGCCAGCATTCCATTTCTCCACTTTTTAAATAACAGGCTGCGGGGCTAGCCGTTCTCTTCTCTGTGGTTATTATCTGTTTCTTTTTGCAAAGCAAGACATTCCCGTGAAGGGCGCTGGGACCGTAAGGCGGGTCATAAAGGGTGACAAAGCAGAAAGAAAGTCGCCCGCAGTCTCCTCTGCTGGCGATTCACTCTGCCTGGTTATTCATCCGCACAGAGGAGTCGCGGGCCTCACTCTTAAATGGCTTCATTCATGATGATTGACTTCGGAGATTTGCCCGCGTCTTTTGCAGAATGTTAAGCAGGAAAGGATTTTTCCCTCCTTTGAACCAGCTATGTTAGGAGGCTGTGGTTTCAAAGGCCTGGAGTGGGAGGCTGGAAGGAAAAAAATCAGCCCTCTGCGGGAATGCAGCCCTCAAATGGGAATCATCACCGAATAAATATGGTAATGAACCTGGGAGCAGCTCCATGGGGGAAATTGATGCCTCTGGGGACTCAGGTGTTTTTCTGACCAATTCTCAGCACCATCTAAAACCTTCAAACGCCAGTCAAAGTTTGTTTTTTTCACATGCCATCACTCCCATCTACTGACTACCTTTGGTCTGTATATTACAGAGGTTGGGGGAGACATGAGCTTAATCACAGTTCTTTAGAAATTCAATGTCAGATATGTTCATGTCCTGCCTTCGAGGCCTTCCTGGTGGAGCCCCCACCTCTCTCGCCCTACCACCAGCACCCGAATTCAAGTCTTACTCCCCAAACCTTGGCACTAGCATGAGGTGCCCATCACTGATAGGTCACGGCTCCCCCCAGCCCTGATCCCTGACCCCCAAATATCTTCATTATTGCTAATGCCAAAACGTTTTCCCTATGGGCCACTTTACTTACATAACTTCCCTGGTGATGGTAAACTTTCAAAGCTCCCCACAGACCCTCAAACAAAAACTGAACTCCTTCATAGATCAGATAAAGTCTTTTGTTTTGTATCATATTAATAATGCTCTACATTCTCCACTCCAGCCAAGCAAGTTCACTCCTTATTTATAATGGACCTTCACACCTTCTCACTCTGCAACCTTTACTTAGGATTGTTCCTTCACCTGGAAGGCCCTCACATCCCATCTCTGCCTGTCACATTCCGATGCATGCCCTAGGGTCAGGAGATCTTTACTGAACTTCTTGTATTATAAACATATTAGAAAAAGCTCATCTTCCCCACTGGGATGTAGAGTTATTGAGAGGAGGGATCATGTATTTTTTTTTTTTTTATTTCTACCCTGCCCCCTTGCTTTTAGTAGCCCACAGCTTTGCATGTCCCATATACTTAATAAACATTTTTTAATGATGAATGAATATATAAGTGAATGAGCGATCAACAAATTTGTTAACTTGCTAACTTATTAATAGTGGACATACCTTCCCTTAACCCCTGGTCTCTATTTTCCTATGCAACCCAAAACAAAGAAACTCACCTTTTAGTAACATGATTTGAAAACCAAGATTATAAAATATCTGTTACTAATTATGTTCTTTTTTTTTTCTCTGAAACACTTGGTTGCAAAAATACTTGAAAAGAGTGGAACATGAAAACTTGGAACTAAGGGCTGGGTTTTCTGATCCCAGGAGTCCCCAAGGAGTGCTGAGGTGTACGGATTGGAAACTATTAAGAATTAGACCAGCCAGAGCACACAAAAGATTGACTGCTTTTTGGTCTGGGTGAATATTTTTCAATTGTAGAGTTGATTCAGCTCTCAAAGGTCAAGAACTAGGAAATCAAGCTCTCCGTGGTTTTACTCAAATTAAAGGACTAATTGAATCTAGCCATTAAAAAGCAAGCCACTTCTTATGGGTTGTAAGTATAGGGTAAGAAAAAGAAGCCAGGAAGCATGAACTTAGAGGGGTGCCATTCCCCTGGGTTGTGAAACATTGAGGTTTCTTCTACTGATTTTCCCAAATAGAATTCCAGTGATACTTGTGAGGAACAAATACATAAAATAAACATGTCATGAAGCATATAGTTTATAAGCCTGGCCACCTGGGTAAGTGCAATCTCGGTCTTAAGCATGGTGTTCAAATATATTCCAGGACATGAGACCATGATGCTTAGCAGCTGCAAGAATAGAGCACAGCAGTCCTGGTCCCTATGCACTTAAAGCAGAGAGGGGACAGCCTTGGGAAAGCGTCTCCTTTCCTGGTGTCATATCTGGGTTTTTTTACTTGGGTTGGAAATTCTCTAGCTGGTGAGCACAAGATGTATGCTAGAGGCTGTTTAATCAGCAGAAACAGCCTTGACTTGGGATGAACATAGTCTGTCTTGCTGTGTGATCTTGAACAAGTCACTTCCTTCTCCATCAGTCTCTAGCTGGTGAACTGAGGCATTAGAAAGAGGGTCTCTAGGTCTCCTTTCAACCCTAGAGCCTCCTCTTGTGAAGGAAATTCCAGGAGCCTATGCATCTTTGTTCTTCATAGCATCTTCAGGATGATTGCTTTGCAGTACAAATTTGCCTCTTGAGATACTCCAAAAATAGGTTTGGGAATTTTAGGAATGGAGAAAGTGTTTCAGAAGTTGATCAGCAAAGCAAAGAAAGGATGCTAACTTTGATTTGCAAGAATGCGTAAAACGCACCAAACAGGAGTACTAAGTAAGGAGTAATTCTTGTCTTACGAGCAAGTATTTACTGACTGCCTATTGTATTGCACATCCTGAACCTGGTACTAGAGGTGCAAAATTCTATAGTTGGAAAAGTTGACCTTTAGCTTAAGTAATCGGCACAAGGTCACGTGGCTACTGGTGGGTGGATTGTTCCGACTGTGGCAGTTCCTCATGTTGCATCCTGGGAGCTGAGACAAAAGGACCAAAGGAGTAGTGTCTGGAGCTGGAGACTGGGTCTGACATTCTTTGCTTTATTTCTAGTGAAGGCACCACAGTTTTTTTATGCTTCCTGACACTATCCCCAAGGTCCAGTGGTCTCTGAAAATTCCTCACTTTCCTTAATAATTTTTGCAGAAACATATCCTATAAATCATGCTAATTCCTTGGAAAATCACTTCTGGAAAACTCAATACTAGGCCTCTGAAGCCTGGCCTTGGGCACCATGTTTAATGCTTCTAGAAGCCCTATTTCAGATCACAATCAGGTACTTGAAAAAATAGCTGAAAGGTGAGAGTTTCGTCCCCTAATCCCCTTCCCCAGAACCCCTGGCTTCTTGTTGGATTTGCACGTCAGTGTTGGGGCAGGCCTTCCCCACTCTCCCACTGGTGACTTGCAGCTTTCAGGCCTGTGTCCTTAACAGTTACTCTGACTGGGGACCTTGTTCTTTCCGAACCTTGAAGCAGTGTTGTACCATCCTAAGGTACCTCCTTGCCCAATCTCTCCTGTAGGGCTGCAGGGCAGATATCTGGAGGTTCAAAAGGATTGAGGTGGAGGCTGGAAGAAGGCTAATGACTTGAGTTTAGACTCCATTTTATGTTAAAAGGGGACTAGCGTTCTTGAGGGGAGCAAATCAAGCTTTGGCAGAGACAAGACTAGGGATAAAAACCATGCTTTGGAGTCAGAGTGGAAAGATAGTGGGTTTCACTGTCAGCTCAGCATACTAACCACATACCTTGGATTACCAGGCATCAGGTATGTTCCTCCTGAATGAGAATAATAACAGTTCTCTTGGAAGGTCATGAAGAGAATTACTAACATAGAGCAAAAGTCTAGTTTACAATTAAAGGCACTGCTATTATTTTTGCTTTATTTGTATTATCCTTCATGGATCAGGTGAGATGTCAGACCCAGCATGGTGGCACTTGAAATATCTGGATGGTCACTTGTTCGGAAGGGAAGGGGAAGCTTACCAGTGAACAGAAACATGTAACTTTGTTTTCTGTGTATGTCTGCATATATGTGCGTGTGTAAGTGGGCACATACCCTGTGTATGGACGCATGCACGCACATGCCCTTGGATGTGGAGCCATACCTCCAGGCAGCATCTCCTGAAGTCACCGGGGGATTGTGATACCCTCCCTTTTCATGCAGCTCTGTCTTCAGCGTGGCAGTTGAAGAATCCCAATTACAGACTCTTGTCTCAAAACAGCCTGGAAAACATAAAGACAAGCCTCACAAACATTGTCTCATTAGTTCAGTAAAACCTTACTAATTTACCCTAATTGTGGGGAAAGATCATTTGCATGCGGGAAATGTCTGGAAGGGGTCTGCTTTAATAAATAGACAGGACGTATTTGTAATTAGTGGTGCCCCTTGCACACAAACAATCAATGTGCTCGAGTCCTTAAAAACAGTTTGTTCTCGTAAGTGGGTTGCTCATTCCTACCGTCATCTTGAAGCTGCTAATGCAAGAAGTGACCTGGGAGCAAGGGTCCTTTATTTTCCTTCTTATTTCCAAGTAAACAACAGTCTAACAGATGGTCAGGGGGTTGAACGAGGGCCCGCTTGCAGGGAGAGAGGGAGGCAACAATGGCCAAACAGAGAGTTTTAGCAAGAGTCGGGGCTGGGAGACCTAGATTCTAATCCCAGCTCAGTCCCCGGACTGTCACATTACTTTATTTCTCTGAGTCTCATTTTCTCATCTCTCAAAAGAAGAGTTTAGTGGAATGGTCTCTCAGTGCTTTTAAATCCTATGGTTTCAGAGCTCTAAGACATTGTGGAGATTAACTGATTTCGACTCTTGATTTACATATGAGATAGGAAAGTGTTCTTACCGTACTGTGCTCCTGCGGGGGTTCCTGAGCTACAAATTATGAAGGTTGAACATATGTTTAACGATGTGTACTACTGAGATGAAGACTCAGGCATGAGGGTGGGACTGGAAGAACTTGACCCAGGTCAAGGTCCGAGCAGAGAACAGATGAGCTGCCAACAGGCCACACAGAGAAGCCAGAAATGAGCAATGGAGTAGAGAAGTGGGCAGGAGACTCCAGATTTCAGTGAGCAGAATAGGTCTGAGATCACCAACAGAGAAGGCAGGTGGGAAGCCTGCTAGAAATTAAGGACCTGGATAAGAGCCTTGGCAAAGAAAAGCAAAAGTCAGCAAAAAAAAAAATGGGCCATCAGAGAGGAGAATGAGACTTGATGGGGAGCCATGGCCCCAGCCAGTAGTGGTAATTTCAAGACTGGAGGTCTGAAGTCTTCTTCTCTTCTCTGAAGCCCTGGGCTTGTGGATTGTTTCCTGTGCTCTGGAAACATGCAGCTTAATGGATGGAAGGACTGGCTGGTTGACTGAAGGGAGTTCCACACAGTGGAGAGCATCCAGGTACAAATCGTTCAAAGCAGCAGGAAATGCAATACTTGTGGCCCAGGTGAGCCCTCAGATCAGAGCTGGAGTTGACAGTCCTGAAAGCCATTCCCACAGAAGGCAGCACTGAACCTGTGAGAATGGACAAGCTCTCTGCAGAGAGCAGAGGGAGAAGGAGAAAGGTCAAAGACAGTCTTAGAGAACACCCCCATTTTGACTGAACAAATAAATTAAAAAGCACCCTATCCTCTTACCTTACTTGAGGCCAATAGTGAGATATATATTGAGGACAGGTGAGAGAAAGGAAAAGTAGCATTTTAGAGGACACAGGAATAAATATGGGCTTTCTTCCTTGAGTTGCATATTATCAGATCCACCTGTCTGTGCCTCTCTTTCACTTATGTTATTGTTCACTGATGAGATGGCATCCCCATTGTCTCCAGAATGCAAACAACAAAATAAGGCTCTGGTTTTCTTTTCCTTCGGGGGGGTGGGGGTGAGATGTGGAAGCCACAGAAATAAATCAGCCCCTCGATGTGGGTGTTTGCATGTTTCCTTCTCCCTGGACAATTCCATTCCAGAGAAAATAACAGCAAGTCCTGCTTTCTTCTTGATCTGGTTTTCTAATTCAGCACAGTCATGGTCAAAACGGGTGACCTTGACATGGCCGACTATGGTCGCAATCTCAGAAGGGTCCCCCCGCCTCTCTTCTCAGCATAAAATTCATAGAATTAAAAATTATCTCATCTCCCATCCCCCACTGTGTGTGTGTGTGTGTATGTGTGTGTGTGTGTGTGTTTTAAACATGAAGAACCATTAAAATGGCTTGCCCAAGGTCATTAGTGCCAAGATGGATTAAGCAATATTTCTCAAACCAGAGTATTGTATGAGCCCCTTTTAAATTAAAAAAAAAAAAAAAAAAGATATTTTATGAGTCCTGGAGGAATATGCTGCTTGTCCCTTCAGGTAACCTGAGACTCCAGGTTAAGAGTCCAAAGTCTAGTTCAAGGTGACTGGTGATGAAGGGTTGTCTCCTGAAGAGCCTGGCTGAGATATGTGGCACGTTCCTCTCCCATTGGCATGTGCCCTGAGCTGCAGTTGGCTTGCCGCCCTTCATGAGCCACTCCCATTCTGAGCTCCCGGCAAGTTCTATAAAAAGGTATTCCTAAAGTACTTTTACCTCCAGGAATCTTCACAGACCTCACCCCATAGCCTGCTCACTCTTTCTCCTTTGACCCTGGTGCTATATCTTTCTCTGCCTCTGATTGTAAGGGTCTCTGTGGCTTTTTGGCTTTCCAGGCCACTCTACTAGGATTTGGATCTTATTTGGTTCCCTTCATCTCTCACTTCCACACTCATGCAGAAGGTGATGGCTGGGTACCACGATATGGCTCATGGAGAGAAAAAGTCAGTGGCCCAGTAGGAAGAGGGAAAAACCTTGGGCAGCTCTGAATGGCTTGAGGATAGAAAAGTCTGTGGGTCAGAGAGAGTGTGTGGGGACTGGATCCATAACATTTAGGAACTAGAGGGGCATAGGAAGTCCTAGACCTACCCCCTTATTTTGCAAATAAAAAAGAAACGTAGGCCCTGGAACCTAAAGGGGCTTGCCTCATTCCACATGGTTTGGGAGGCAGTGCAGGTAGCAGTTAAGAGCAGTGGATTTGGGGAACCTGGGTAACTCACTGGGTTGGGCCTCTGCCTTTGGCTTGGGTCGTGGTCGCGGGGTCCTGGGATCGGGCCCCACATGGGGCTCTCTGCTCGGCGGGGAGCCTGCTTCCTCCTCTCTCTCTGCCTGCCTCTCTGCCTACTTGCGATCTCTCTATCAAATAAATAAATAAAAATCTTTAAAAAAAAAAAAAAGAGCAGTGGATTTGAACTCAGGCAGACCTATGTCCTCAGTCCCAACTTCACATCTGGGACTAGTTGTAGAATCTTGAACAACTCACCTAACTTTTGTCGATTCCTATTACCACATCAAGACAGTCCTACCTCATAAGGTGGTGAAGGTTGAGTGAAAAGTGGATAGGAAGTGCTTACCACACTGTCCAGCACTTAAAAAGAACTCAATAAACATTGGCTGCAAATAGTAACAAAGGTAGACTTAGAGACCCAGGTGCCCTGAAGACCTCATGTAGGGTGTTGCAACATCTCACCCAGAGGAGACAAAGCAGATTCACAGACTCATGTACAGTTGAGGCTGGTGAAAAATATGTTGGCCAAGAAGATGAACTTACTCAGAAAGCTATGAATCCTAGGCAGTTAGAAGTGTTGACCACAGAGCCGAGGAAGGGTCCTGCTGCCCTGGATGGAGCAGGCAGTGTGAGTATATACTTGGGACTCAGTGCACAGAATAAGATGTGTGGTTAATAGGGACAGCTGACACAGACACAATCAATGGGCCATGGGATGAAGAAGTAGCAAGTCCTGCCTCCTTTACTCAGTCCACTACTTTCCTGAAAATTCTGTTTTAACTTCATCACCGAGAGGGTCCATGAATTGGCTAGCCCTCTCCGTTGCCCCCAGGCTCTGCTAATGAGAAGATGATCAGTGATCAGTGGGCTTGATATCAAAGGTACTGGTCATCCCCCAAGTAGAGAACTGAATGTAAGAGGGACCTCATGTTTACTCAAGGCAGATCTGAGGACAGGCTGGGAATAACTCACTCATAGCCTCAGAGATTCTCATTCCGCCTCAAACCCTAAGGAGTCTCAGTGCAAAGGGGTTGTGGGTGGGAGGAATGGAGAATGGAGTGGTGTGGAAAAGGAAGTTCACAGGGTCAGAGTTTCTAGGGAACACTGGGGAGAACGCGGAACGGCAGATTTGGTGGCACGACGCTTTCATTCCTTCGGTCTTTTCTGTAGAAGATCCCCCACCCTTCCCTGAATTGCATCCTGGGGAACAGTAGGGGTTGACTTGTCCCAAGGTCATGCTCATCAGCGATGGGGTGGAGACATGTCACTCCGGGCCTGTTGGCTCTGCAATTATTCAAATGCTTTGCTTAGAATACAATCACAGCTCCCAGCTCTGATTATTGGCATCATCAACATCATCTATTAATGGGTTTTGAAGTCCTCTGGGTACAGGGCATTGTACAAGATGCTAAATAGTGCCAAATACAGATTCAGAAAATGAAAGATGGAAAAGAGCAGAAAGTGGACCCGGACCAGGGCTCATTCTGAGAAGCAAGCTCTAAATCAGCCTAAAGGCTTTGATATGAGCTAATCTTAAAGGGCCAGGGCTCCTAAATTCAAGAAGAGCGTTCATTATTCCAGGGTCTTCCTTATCATTCCCGTCTTCATTATTTTCAGTTGCCTATTTTAGCCAGAAGTATTTAAACTTCTATTAGATTTCCTTTTATCCTTCTTGTTAAATAAACTTTCCCTTTATCACCTATCGGCCTCTTCCAATGTCACTGTCTGCAGGGGGAGAAGTAGCAGAAATCTACCAGAACGAAATAAGAAAAGGAGGAGTTGCCTCCAAACCTGCCAGACCTCGCTGTGTTTGCCCAGTGGGCACCTTGCCACCTGGCGTTTCTACTCGATGGTACCTTAGGAACTCAGCTCCAAGTGAGGAGACACACTTTGCTGAGAAAGCCCATCACCCCGGCAGGAAACGGGCTACATCCACTGCAGAGCTGCAAACATCTGTTCTGCCTCTTTTTGTGCATGTGCTTTTAAGCTGATGGTGGGAGACAGCCTGCCAGAAACGTCTGAGTCTCCACCAAAGACATATTGCAGGTTAGAAGGCAGACGGCTGCCTTTGTCTCGAAAACCTGTTCATCAGAGTTTCCAAAAGGAACAGATATGAAAGGTTCAAATGAACCCTTCGGTTTCTCCATCTAACCAGGTCTGAAGCTCTGCCTCTCATTAATCTTTAATGAACAACAAAGAAAATGTGTCGCTGGCTAATTATTGTGTAGGATGGCAGATGCTGCACGAGGAAGCGTCCCCAGAGTCACATCATTTAAAGGGACACTGTCAAAAAGGAAGGCTTACTTCAGAATGGGTTCCCTGACCTGTAACATGATCTATTTCTTGTTAAATTAGAATTTGGCTTCTCTCTCTCTCTCTCTCTCTCCATTCTTACCATTGTCTCTATCAGGGGGATTTGAGCTCTAAGAACCTGGAGCAATTGGGTGACGGAAACCCAAGTTTGTTACCCACGCAGGGAATTCTCACCCCTGCTCCCAGAAGCCAGATGCAGGGACTTGCGTGCTGCTTTGGTTCCTATCCTGATGCCTACCTGGAATGTGTTCCACTTCCTTCAAATTCCTCTTTCCCCACTTACTTTGAATTTTCTCAGCACTTAAGCAGTCTCAACCCATGAATTACTCAATGTAACTTGCCTTCAGGCAGGAACTATGTTCCAGTCTCCACGTCCAGGATCTACCTCTTGCCTAAGTCTTGGTCGAATTCAGTGAACTTGCCTCTATTTGACTTAAGCTTATTTGTTTCTCATTCTGGATGATCTCTTTAGTACTCACAACTGCAGATTCCTTGAGGGTAGGATTCTTGTCCTGCTCCTCCTGTGCCCTACTGCTAGAACACTTGCTATGGATTTATGTAAGAAGGATTTACGTATGGATTACGTATGGATTTATGTGGTCGATGGCCATGTTGTTTGTTTTTAAAGTCCATTTTTTATACCAACCCAGCAAGAGCTATAAAATGTCCTGTTGGAATAGATTGTTATATGCTCTCTCTATACGACGAAACTAGGCTCGTCTGAGTGGACTTCCTTTTATAGCCAATTTTATTTTTAGATTTAAAATGCAAAGATCTCAATGCTGTATTTTTAGGATTCTGTTTACTTGAGGAGTGAAACTTCTTTTTTTAATTTTAAAATATTAATCCTAGTCAAATTCTAAACAAGCTGCTGAAGAAGTGGCTTGCAGTGTTTCCAAGAAGCCAACATAGGCTCACCCAAAGCAGGTCCTGGAAGACACCTTCTTCAAAAAAGCTGTGTGTTGCTGAGGGTAAAGGGGTGTGAAAGACACAGGTTCTCTTAATTTAAGCCCATGCGTTTGACAGTGTTTTCATTGATACTCTGGTATGCAGGTCTGCAGCAACCGAACACTTGACTCCAAAGAGGCATAGTGAGTGAGCCTTGTCCATCCGGAAGGGATCTCCAATAAAAACAGTAAAGGCTCTTGCCTTGACCTTTGGTTCTGGGATGCTTTTGCTGCATGCCTGAGATGGTTGGTAGAAGGAGAAGCTAACATTTGCTCAGCCCTCCCGCGTGCCTGCCAAGCTATGTGTTCATTATCTCATTTCATAGGAGGCCTGGTCTTCTGATGATTCCAAGCTTGGTAGGAGAGCTAACACCATAGGTAACAGACTCTAAATTCTGAACCAAGTCAGTTGAAACTGGCTGCAGGAAATGTTATGGCCCTGCACTCAGGTTTAAAGCAACCCATTTCTTTGAGCCACAACCTATAGGATCTGGCAGCTTCTGGGGAAAGGAAAATGGGTAATCTGGAGTGGAGGGGATTCTAGTTGATCACAGTTTAGCCTGAAGCCATGGGGTGCCCCCGCATATGGTATGATACCACCATTGTCCTAGTATCCAAGAGCTGAAAGAGCTTTAGGGCTCATCTAGCTTTATTTTTGTTGACAAATTTTAAAGGAATAAACTTAAAATAAGTCCTGAGAGGAGAATGACCACATAGAGAGGAACATCGGAAAGCAAAATGATAGAAACCTGTTATATATTTTCAAAGCACTCTCCTAGTCATTCCACCATTTAACCCTTCCAGCAATCCTGTGAAGGAGGCATTAAAACCGAGGAACCGTGAATGGAGAGGTGGAGTGACTTCCAAAGCCCCCAAGTCAGTGAAGAAGCTAGGTCCTGAGCCTGGATCTTGGGACTCTCACTCCAGTGTTCCTCGCCAGTGCCATGCCCCCTCTCCAGGTCAGCTCCCTGGCCCTGACCCCTCCCCGGGCAACTGCTGCCTGCCTGGTCTGGCCCAGAGCAGTGACAAGGCAGGCAAGGGCCATCGACACCTCTGGCTTCCAGCAGCACTTGAGCTGGGGTTCACCGGGCAATGGCTCTGCCAGGTTTTCACTCAACACCGCTCTGCCAAGCCTGCTCTTGCTGCCATCACCGATCTCTTGCGAAGCAGGGGCTGTAAAACACGAGCAAACGCAAGCCTGCAGTTTCCTGCCAGCCCGTCCCTGGGAGCTGCCCCTGCTCCCAGAAACAATACCCTGGTTATCATTCATTATTTCTACTTCTTAGTATTAAAACCCTTTTAATATGGCATTGGAGACCATTGGGGGGTTTTAAATTTCATGTCAGACCAAGATTTATGGGCCAGTTCTGAAATTTTACCTCTGGGCTCAATAATTGCAATTCTCTCTTAATCGCTCTCTTAGACACCTCTGTTAAAAGACTGCAATTATTTCCACACAGTGGCCCCCGGGGTTTGGCCGATCTGAATACTCAACTTATGTCACCTCCCTTTAGGAGGCCTGCATGTGAGATGTTAGCCATGGCTCCTGGGTCAAGACACCAGGTCTTACAAGCGGTCCCACCAAAGAGCCTGGGGTTCATAGGAAAGACATCCCCCCACGCAGGAAGTGGAGGCTGGAAACCACATGACCATCCAGCCCTGCCCTCCCAGTCCTTGGGAGGAAGCCACAGATGGATGCATTAGGATGTGAATGTTTGCCATGCTTGTGGGCCAAGCAGTAAAATCCTGAGAACAAAAAAATGCAGAGTGGGAGCCCTTCCTTGGAAAAGAGCGTAAAGCAATGTGATTAGGGGCGTCACTGGAAGGACCAAGGAGGGGAGAGATCCTTCAGCTGAGCCCCAGAGAGCCCTGTGATGCTTTGGAGAAAGTGAAAGCGATGCTATCAGAAGGGATATGCAGTATTGGAAAGTGAACCCCACCCCACCCCACCCCCATCCCCACCCCCACCAAGGAGAGAATGAGGACACTGGAGCAGCAACATCCCGCCGGGGCAGCTAAGTCCCCAAGAGAGAAGAACTGGGGTCGCAGCAAGCTCTTACCTTATTCCAATGACCCAGCAGGACAGGGTGTAGTGAGGGAGACTACAACAGGATGCTGGGGTGAGAGTAGCTAAAGGAGCCACCTCCAAGATGTCATTTAGTGCTTTACTATCTGGTGACGGCAGTTTGTATGGGAGAAATGCGTAACTCTGTATCCAGAGTCATCCGTTGCTGAAAGGAGATTTACTTATGGACCAAAAACATCTGCTTCGGTTAGGAGATAGGGGCTGGTTGGGGGCCAGAGCTCAGGCTGAGAAAGGGGGAATTCACCAAAGAGATTTGACCTCATACACTGATATTCTGAATCCTGTCCTCCTGTAAAGTCACCCAAGAGGGAATGAGACACCCCCCCAACCTAAGCAAGGAGATGCCCTCAGGCCCTCTGTTTGCAACCCTTCCCAGGCAATATACGGCTCGTCTGTACTGGGAGGCATGTTAAGTCAAGTTAAGTGACTTGATATTAAAAGATTCAGGGATATCTGATTTAATTCAATATGGGCTCCAGCCACAGGCCCACCCCCAGGCATACACCCATCAACATATGGGCCAAGTCATGGGTGTGGACAAAAGGGCCCGTTACCTTCACTCAATTCAGTAGGACACTACCAGGATTAGGCACCAGATGCTGACCCCAAGGATCCTCGTGTCTATGCTCTTTTCCTAGCTAAAAAACTGGGTTCCCTTTCCTTCTTTTTCTCATACCTTGGTTTTCTCATCTGTAAAATGGGAAGTCATGTATTATCCCTGTACTATAAGAACTGACGTTTATTTTCACCCTGTGAAAATGCCAGAGAAGGAGAAAACTCCCAACTCAGATTTGTCTCAACCTCCACCCCCCCACCCCCCCGCCAATACAGATGCCTCCCATCCCCTGCCAGTGGATGGCTCTAGAAACAGAAGGACATCATCAATCAGGCTCCACATGTACCAGCACCAAGCAGACAGCATGGCGGCCAGTCTCCACACTATGAGACCCTTCCTGCTTCCAGTAATCTTCAGGGGATGGATAGGAAAGCACCAGCCTTGGAATCACAAGACCAGGCTCTACCACTTCTTAACTAGTCCTCTGAGCAAGCCTTGTAACTCTTTATTCCACTCCACCTGGCTGTGTGACTAAGAAGAGAGCCTGTGTGCTTGTTGCCCCAGGTGACAAGGAGAGGGTGTGTGCAGGGATATGAAGCCCCTCAGATGGGAGTCATTGAGCTCAAGCAGATGTCCCATGGCCATCCCAAGGAGCACTAGCGTCATGAACCTGAATATTCTGGAAGGAAAGTCTGTTTCCCACTGAGTCCATCTCAGGTTCAAAATCTGATACATGTGGTAAATGCTATGGTCTGCCATTGTAGACCCTCAAGAAACTACCACATCTCAGCCTTCTCAGGATACTCCGTGGCTCTGAAACTATGGGATCTTTGAGTGCCTGAGGCCATCCTCCCCTAGTTCTTAAAGCAGCCCGATTGCATCCTGCCTCTGTGGGAAGTTGAGGCAACAGAGACAGTCATAGGCTTGGAATCTGACAGACCTGGGTTTGAATCTCAGCTCTGTTACTTACAAAGTCGAGAGAGAAATAGTTCACCTGCTGGGGTCTCAGTTTCTTCATGCATACAGTGGGGCAACAGCATCTTCCCCTCACAGCTTTGAAAAGGATCAGATGAAAGAGCTATGACGAATTCACAGTGTCTGGCACACATAGCATTAGTTCCCAAGGAGTGGTAGGCATTATGATACTTATAATCATCTAATAGCAGTATAACAATTATTACCATCATTGCCTGGATGACACCACTGGCAATTTTCCAAAGCCAGAGATGCTAGCCGAACACCAATTCTGCCCACATCTTTCAGGATCTACCCACAGTAGTACGGGCCACACCCTTCCTGCTCTGTGAGCACGAAGAGCCAGAGGTGGGTGTCCACCACCTGCTTGGTGCAGAGGCCATCAGCCCCTTGAATCAGAGGATCATAGCTGTTTTGAATGATATCTCTGAACCTGTCTAGAGCTGTTGGCAGAGCCAACCAACGGAGCTCCCATGAGCCAGGAGCTCCTGAGCTAGACTTTGTTTCCCAGCCTTTGTCACAGTCCATTCCCACAATCCTCTGTCCTTTGAGGATGCCATACGGTGGAGAGAAAAAGAGGGCTTCTGCTGTCCCTGCTGGTTCCGTGAGAAACATGCCAAACAATGGGATAGACTCCAGTCTCCATGATCTATGAGTACAAGGCCTGAGCAAAGAGATGGGTTTTACAACCTCATCTCTAGGAGTCAGTTTTTATTGACTCTTTGGAGGTTTCTGCTTGGTTTCCTTTTAACAAAACTGCATTGCAGGCTTACCAGTGGCTACGGTGACATTTATAATACAGTGGAAATGCAGGCAGCTCTTTCTAAGACACTTTGCATATATCTCTTGGGAGGCAGGTAAAGGAAGATGGGCTATTCCTGTCTTGTAGGTGACTGTTCCCTAAGCTCTTATTGATTAAATATATCACTGAAGGGCTGAACCAGCCAAAAAATAGGAGCCTGCTCTTTCCAGAAAATTGCAGCTTCCAGTGTATAGGGTCAGGGACAGTGTCAAAAGATTCTGAGTGTCCCGAGCTTTCTGACTGTGAATATTCAAAGTCTGAGATGAATCAGGAGAGGGGAGAAAAAAGTTGGCACCAACCCCAGCCCAGAACTTTCTGGCTCCCCCATGTGCCTCTCTCTCTAGTGCAGGCTCAGCATGTCTTAAAAGTTCCAGGTCACAATTTTGAGCTGACCCTTTGGTGTTGGCAGTTTCAGCCCAGAAATCGACTCCCAGGTGGACACAGCATTGGCACAATCTCATGGCCTCTCAAGTTGTTCTGGCTGCTGGGTTCCAAAGAGTTCCCCCATGGCTAACATGGTAGAAGCCCAAAGTCCAAATTCCATTAGTTTCCTTGAGCATGGCTTAAAGGTATGAGCGTTACCCAGGCAAATCTAATGAGCCCATGGGTTATTAGCAAGTACTTCCAAGTATCATTCATACAGTGGATCTCCCTGAAGGCAAAGGTGATATTATTCACCTGGAAGACAGAAATAAGAGTATAGGAAAACTTCCTACGTCGTTTCTGGCCTCAAGGAAAAGGGAGCTTCTTTGTTAGAAATGAGTTGTTTTTTCAGTAGACTGGGTTGCCTGTCTACTGTATCATCACATAAAAAGATAACCATTCATATGTAGCTGGTGAACATATTTTTAAAGTTTGTTCCTTCACTTAGTTGGGATGTTTTTGAGCTATCCAACAATATTCATTTTCTACAGTGACCATAACAAAAGACCACAAATTGGAGGACTTAAACAACAGATCTTGATGGTTCACAGTGTGGAAGCTAGACGTTTGAGCTCAGGGTATCAGCAGCTCGGTTGTTTCTGAGGGCCATGAGGAAGAATCTGTTCCATGCCTCTCCTAGCTTCTGGTGGCTTGTGGCAATCTTTCAAACTCCTTGGCTTGTAGACATGTCACCTGATCTCTGCCTTCCTCTTCTCATGGTGCTCTCCCTGTATGTTTCTGTCTCTATGTCCAACTTTCTCCTTATTACAAGGACACCGTCATATTGGATTAGAGCCCACCCTAATAATCTCATTTTAACTTGATCTCCTCTGTAAAGACTCTGTTTCCAAATAAGGTCACATTCTGAGACATTGGGCATTTGGATTTAAACATATCTTTTTCAGGGGGGGGATGCAATTCAATACATAACACTACCCCTTCTGTCATCCCTTCTTGGACGAGAGAGGACCAGCCAATAATAACAGATGTCACATCCTTCAAGAAGCTCTTCTAAAAGCCTACTGGGCAAAGGTAGGTATGTGTCACCCTTGTTCCCCTATAACAGTCACCCAGTTCAACCTGGGAGTCAGATGAGTAAGGGATACCAAGTTGAGTCTTGACAGTGAAGAACAGCCCAGCAGAGAAAAGGCAGGAAAGATATTTGGGGTATAAGGGACACCCTGAGCACATGTACGGGGCAGGGAAGAACTGTGGCCTGCTCTGAGAAGCACAGGCAAGTCCTGAGGGCATTGGGGAACATGGTCATGATTCAGTTTTAAAGAGATGATTCAGGACGCAAGGTATAGAATGGAACTCTCCTCTATCCATGGAGGGAGGTACATAGTTCAGGCTTTCTCTGTCCTGTGAAAAGAAGGCACATAGTGATTTCCAAGATTCATGCCAGTCTTCCATCTTTTGACCTCACAACAACATCATCATCCATAATACTTGCCACCATACAGTATGGCCCCTGTAGCAGGGCCAAGCTCCCTGTGCACCAAGGAGCTTAGAACATGGTCTTTCAGTGCTTCCGGCAATTACTTCTGCATCTGTGGATGGCCGGATAGCCACCCAGCAAAGGGCTGGGGCTGGTACAGCATGTGTAATGGAGGAATCATCTCCCATGATTCCCTTGACAAGTCCTGGCTATCCTGACCCCACCTGTCTGGGCCCCTCCAGCTTTTTCCAGCTAACCACTATCCCAGCCCCAGAATTTGCTTACAGGACTGCAGTTTATGGTCAACTCTTCCCCACCATGTGGAGTTTCCCCACAGGGTGGCTTGACTTGGCCAGAGATTTATGACTCAAATGGAGCCTCTGAGCTTGGGCATCAGTCAGCATTTTGCTTAGTGTAGAGGCTTGCCTTTGTATTGAGCCAATCAATACATCAACGCATTAAATGCTATTTAGGCTGGCTCTCTAGAGAAAGATGGACAACTGGCTGTCATTTGAGCATGGGCAAGGAGGATTGCTTTCAGGCCTGGAAAATGATGGGTGTCCAGGTGGGGGCACAGGATAAATGCCCTAATCCTAGCCCCACTCAAGAATCAGAGCTCGAGCAAGAGGCAGACTATGCCAAAGGAAGAATCCTACAGAAACAGTTACATTCCAGGTTTCAGTGTTGTCTTTATCCTTTCCCCAGGGGAGGATGTATTATAGGAAAACAAAAACAAAAGGACTACCTGCATTGAGTTGGCTTAGGAGAAAAAGAGGTGGTATTTGGAAAGAACAGATGGTGGCGAAAAGCTATTGGAAGGAGCAGAATTGGAAACCAGATTCCAGATTCCTACTGTCTGCAGGTGGGTGCAGAAGGAGTTTGAAAGGCAAAATGATCACCTGGGGCTCTAACCTGAGAAAATCCTTGGCCCACCCTGCCAGAGATTGTCTGACGAGCCTATAGAATGGGGAGCCCCACTGGGATCCCCTCTGGCACTCACTTCTGTAATTTTAAATGATTCCTGGAATGTGGCTACAACAAAACCCCCTCTTCTTCCCCATTCCTTGCCCAGAATCCAGCTGAGTCCCTTCCTGATGGGGAATGTTCAGCAGATGCTAGAGGAGGTGGTGGCTTGTGTGGGACCTAATCCCAAAATGCAGAGGAACTCAAAGAGGAATTTCAGGATCTCAGACTCTCTACTCTTGATTTGGGTTTTTCTCTCCCTTGGTTTTTTGCCTAGTAATCAATGGGACCTCCTTTAAAAGAAGAAAAAATACCAGTGAATCCTCCTATTTTTTTTTTTTTTAATAGAACCGAGAGGAAAGAAGCCCTCTAGACAACAAACTTGGGACCAATAGTTGCTTGTGAATCAAATGACATCCTTAAACATTTGTCTTTCCTTATGACTTCTAGATACCTGCTCAGTCACTAACCTCTTGATGTAGGGCCAAGGCCTTTGCTTCCAATATGGGCCTGTTGCCTGGAGTCCTGCTTTGTCTTGTCATAAAGTGTTCATGACACCACAACACCACATCCATGATTTTCAGGTTCAGTTCCTCTAAAACGGAAATAATTTTAAAACACCTGGGAAATAACCTGAAAACTTCTCAATTTTAAAGATTTTTTTCCCCCAATCTTTTCTGTTGCCCCATATATACCAATTTAAACAGCAGTCATCTGTAGTGATTTATCACTATCCATCTTTACAAAGAAATTCAGATTTTTCTTGCTCGTGTTGTGTCAGCTGAACGAGCACAGCTGGCATCAACAGGCTTGGGAACAAGCCTAACTGACTCTCCGTAGGCGTCTAACTCAGGCAATGGGAGTAGAAAGTGGAGGAGTCCTGAAAGGTTAGCAGGAACGTCCAGGAGGCACAGGGGGGTTCTGCTGAATGTGCAATGCAGAGATTGGGCTAACCCAGCAAGCAGGTTGGTCACATGGCTTCCAGTTAGGAACACTTCTTTGACCATTATTTTCCTAACAGCTGTGGCTATGACCAGTCTACACTCCTAATGATTCAGGAGCTAGCTCAGTAGAGGTAGACTCCATCTCCCCTTCCTGGCCTGTTATAGAGAATGAAGGAAAGCATCTCAACCAGGGACCATGTGGTGCCTGCCTCCCACAAGCTTGCATATTCCAACTGGGATTAGAATGTTCTGCGCGGGGGGTGGGAGGTTGGGGATCCAGGTGGTGGGTATTATAGAGGGCATGGATTGCAAGGATCACTGGGTGCGGTGAAAAAACAATGAATACCATTACGCTGAAAAGAAATATTTTTTAAATATTTCTTTAATATTTAAATATTATTTAAAAAAATAAATAAAAATAAATATTTAAAAAAATTTGAGAATTGCCAGGTACAACATAATTTCAGCCAAATACAAAAATCTTGCAAAACACTTACTTAAGTCACCTGATTATTTTAATTTAGGCTATTTCAGGAATTAATATACAGAAAAACATACTGTTGTAAGTAAAAAAAAAATAAAGTGTGTATATAAAGGGTAAAATAATAATATATTTTTAATTGGAATAAATGGTGTAGCTCTGAGAATATTTGGACTAAACTCTGTAAGTGAGTAAAAAGTGTTCCCTGATTTCATGTAATTAGTTTTGTATTTCTTCTATGTATAACAGAAGAGGTCATAAACAGAGTAATTTCTATTTTGTTTTAGATGATTTGTCATAGAAGTATGAAAAACATATCCAGGCTTCCTGCATCCTGTGTAGGCTACTCAGTTGACAGCCTAATTCCTGGCTACAACATACAAAGATAGTCAATTCCTGTCACAATAAAAATGTGTCTTGAGATCATTTAAAAAAAAAAAAAGAATGATCTGGGGTCTGAAGAGGGGAGGAATAAGGTAGTCTGGGGCAACATCTAAAAGAAGCCAAAATATTTCTTGGATGCATCCTTTGCTGCACACCGTTGTTCTTTAGGGACTAACCACCCTCAACCCACTAAAAAGCCCTTCTAATCATTTACGTTTAGCATAAATGTAAACCTGTGTGCCATGTAGTGGGAAGCGTGAGCGTTTTGAGATAATGTGTCTTGGGTTCATATTACTTCTTACCATTTACTACATGGGCAAGTTGTGTAAACCTCTCTGAGCCTCAATTTTCTTACTTATGAAATGGGGGCGATACTCTCTGTCTCGTGCGTTTATTGTGAATATTAAATGAGATAAAGTAAAACAGCTTTATTTATGGTCTCCCTTAAGTCCCTTCTGGAAAGACAAAGAACTTAAATAAACATGTGCACAGACCCACCAAGCTCTGGGCACATGCTCCCTGGAATATCTGCATTTGTACATTTTGCCTCTTCGCCTGCACAGGAGGGAATGAAAGAGGCCTCAAAAATCCTCGTATTCTGGGGTGGAAGTCTCACTCCAAATTTCCCAAATCCCACCACAGGGTCAGTTTCCTATCCCACTTTCTTCTAAGGTCTCTCCCTGAAAGGTCATCTGCCACCCTGGGTTTAGGAGAGAAGAGAAACATGAACACAAGGGGTTCTTGTGACATGCCCCCCATGTCTTAACTCGTGCCGTCTGCCCAGCACCTCTGGAAGGTTCTATTATTATCCCCACGTCTTAATGACAGAACACTGGCACCGACATGCTGGGTTAGGTACCTGGTCAAAGGTCACAGGCAAAAAGAGACAGAATAGAAATGATAAAACCGGAAATCTGGCTCCAGAGTTTGTGGTCTTAATATGTTTCCTCAAAAGGAAGAAAAAGGGAAGGAGGGAGGAAAATTAGAAGACGCTCAAGGGAGGTCCGGATAAGGAGCCTATTCATTTTGTCTTTGCTCAAAAGCTTGATGGAGGAATTAGGACAAACAAGCTTGGGAACATTTTCTTGGCCCCCAATCCAGGAAAGCCCGGCAAACTTCCAGACCCCTGTCACCTGTACAGCATGTCTGATGTAAACCAAAACCACTCTGCAGCTGCCAATGCTAAGTTCTCAACCAAGTCCTCCTGGGGCCCCAGTGAGTACCCCCTTTGCTCCAGCAGAGACATAAGCCACTCTTGGCCTCCAGGCAGCTCTTTGCCACCATGGGCCAGTGGGAGCCACATTCCAGAATCGACCTGAAACCTCATTTCGACCCAGACCTGATCCTCCCCAGGGTACATCCGTCTAACTCTGAGGAAGCTGTAAAGGGCAAGGGAATAAGAAAGCCAAGGGCGCCTGAATAAAAGACCCCATGCCCCATACCAAGTATTACTAGTATTATTACAGAAAATTAATAAGCAACAAAGGACTTCCACTAAAATTTACATTGATCTGGCATTTTTTCCCCTGCTGTCTCCCATAAAAAATGCTCTAAATGCAGGCTGATTTAATGGAAACGATAAAAAATTAGTGCTGAATGGTTTATATTTGCTGCAGAATTTAAGGTATATTTTAAGGAAAATTTGAAAGGTAATGTGTGTGTGTGTGTGTGTGTGTGTGTTTTTCTTTAGGATAAGATGAGGGAGAAAAGTGCAATTGGCTTTTTTTTTTTTTTTTTCCTGTACTGATCTAAACGAACTCCCACAGGCTCATTCTTGTTTCTCAAGAATCTTCACACCTTCACACGCACGCCTGGACACTTGTCAAGAGAGTCTTAGCAGAGAGACACACGAAGGAATGTCAGCAACAAGGCCTGAGCCTCGACAATGCTACACTCACTAATGATGATAGTTGTGACACTGAGCTCTACCAGATAGGGACACGCTGGTTGTTTAATTTATGTGGCTCCCATCATCCTCTGCTTAACCCAGGGGTTTGGCTGTCTTGGCAAGGGGCCTGGTCACCACGTGGATGAATTTGCTTTCATGACCACTGCAGAACATAAGATGACCACATCTTTTGGCTTCTGGCCCATGTCGTATTCACCAGGGCCAGCAGTGAGAACAAAGCCTCAGGAAGACCCACTTTCCAACCTCAAGAAGCTTAAAAGGGCAGTTTCAGATAGTGTACCTAAAGACTAATGGAGTCGTGCTAAACTGAGTTTAAACCTCAGCTGGGAGGACACCTGGGTGGCTCAGTCGGCTAGGCAGCCGACTCTTGGATTTGGCTTAGGTTGTGATCTCCTGGTTGGGAGATAGAGCCCTGCATAGGGCTCCCTCTTCAGTGGGGAGTCTGCTTCCCCTCTCCCTTTTCCTCTGTCCCTCCCTCCACTCATGAGCTCTCTCTCTCTCTTTCAAGTAAATATATAAACCTTTACAACTCAGCTCGAAGCAGAGTATGCTAGAGGCCTCCAATAATAGTAACTGCTGTTGCTGCTCACATTGATATACACAGTGACTTGGCGTAAGGTTGACCTGCCTTGTAGAGGACATTCCCACACCAGACAGGACCTCTTCCAGTGGAGCACCCAGATCCCTCCATGTCTCAATTACTTTAATTCTCTGAGTCCCTTCTTGGGTTCTTGGGTACTTGAGTAAGAGCTAATTTGACAGCTACTTCCCATGGTCCTGCCTCTTTAAAGAAGGAAATGGGGAGCCAAGAGCTATGGGATGAAGCAACCTGCAAACAGCCCTCAACCTCCAAACTTTCCCAGTCCTTAGATTCCTCCTTACAGGGAAGGCATCATTATTAGCTGAATGGACGATAGCTAATGAATAATGAATTGGCAGGAACTTTCAGATGAACTCAGCTCCACTAAAACACAACTTTTATCCAAGAATGTCATAATCTTGTCTGATTTAACAGAAATGTGTTCATGTATTTGTTCTCTTGTTCAACAAATATGGCATCTAGAGACACAATGATGAATGACCTACTACTCTTAACTTTATGGAGGAGTGTGAAAGACCTAGGGGATCTCCTTCCTATATAGACCAATGGAAACCATTGACTCCAGGCAGCCTAGACCTCCTGTTCTCAGAACACACAGTCTATATGGCCTCTTCTCATGTGCTCATACCAACCTCTCTTTCTGCATTGCCCTTTTCCCAATTCCTGCCCTCCATAACCCATCCTCAAGTTACACCTCTCATGATCACCCAACCTGGGACATCACTTTGCCCTCTAAGCTTTAAATGTACATAATGCCTATGCCACTCACTCAGTTTTCTATACTGCCATTCATTATAAATGTTGGTATTTACTTACTCTTTCTCACTAGTCTGTGAGTTCCAAGAGTGCCAAGCTAAATCCTAAACCCTTAGGATCCCCAGAGCATTTAATACTTTTTTTAGTGTGCAACAAAACTCCAAAAAATACCTGAGAAATGGAATTCAATCCAACAAGTTCTAACCAACATCTAGACACAAGGCATCTTTCCACATGCCCCAAGAAGACAGAAAAGTAAATAAGAGGCTTTTACTGTAAAGTGAGATCAGTCCCCCTGGAGAGCTGTGCACAGAATGTTGACCTCCTGCTGTAGTCACTAATATGTTTTGTTGTATGGGTATTTCAACACAGTTTCTTTGGGCTGTGCTTAACACATGAAGATCTGTTTTAAAATGAAGACTTCTTTTCTGGCTTAAATAAATAGGGTGTCTGCTATTAATAAATTACGAATGCTTTTCTCCCTTTCTTTTTCCTACGTTCCTTTCCCCCTTGAGTCTTGTAAATGAGTGGAGATGCTGATAGTTTCATGGACCAGTGCCATTCCATAAAGAAAGCTGTGGTCTTCTGTAAAAATAGCTTCCGCTATTGAGATTCCCAAAAGGATGTTCCTTTGCATACCTCCTTCTGACAAATCCTCACAACAGTCCAGTGAGCTAGACATTATGATTTCCATCTTAAAACTAAGGAAACTGGGGGTGCCTGGGTGGCTCAGTGGGTTGGGCCCCTGCCTTCGGCTTGGGTCATGATCTCAGGGTCCTGGGATTGAGCCCTGCATCAGGCTCTCTGCTCGGCAGAGAGCCCACTTCCCCCTCTCTCTCTGCCTGCCTCTCTGCCACTTGTGATTTCTCTCTGTGTGTCAAATAAATAAACAAAACCTTTAAAAAAAAAAAACTGAGGAAACTGAAGATCAGAGAAGTTAAATTATTTGCCAAAGTTCCCTTAGCTAAGTTGGTAGTGGAGCTGAGAACTGACTCCAGGCCTCAGGACATTCCAACAACTAAAACCATCTCAGAAAGGCATCCCATTGAATAGCAAGTAGGGTTCCAAGGCTTGATTTGGGAGCCAACCCCATGTCAATATCACACCCTTTAGAATAGCACACAGCAGCAAAGTAACACACATTCCTCTCTCTTATCAACTGCTCTGTATAGTCCTCAGGGGCTATCAAAAATTTCCCCTTCCCCCTGGACTTTAAATAACTCTGTGCCTCCGCCCTCTGTGAGTCACGGATGCTGACCCTTCAGTCTCATCAGCAGCTTGCTTCACATCAGATGTGCTGATGATTTCCTTTAAACATGTACAAACTCACCTGGTATGGAGTGGGCAGAGACCTGACGATGCCCCTGACCATGTCAGAGCTTCTTAGGATTTTCTGGTTTGTGTGTGCATTTTCTGATGATGTATTTTACTATGTGGCCTGCCTGTGTATCCTTAAAACCCAAACTGGTGATTCTTCTAATAATGCAAAGTAGATATCTCCCTTTTTGTTTTCAGGATTCCAGTGATATGGAGTGGTGACTAAATATACAGACTGAACCATAGTTTGCCTTGTCTCTTGTCCTTGTAATCTGGGCGCAATAATATACTTGACTTTGACCTTTGATATTCAGGTCACCAAAGGTGTGACCTTGGGCAAGTTGCTCCATTTCTCTGAAGGGCTGGAACTTCATCTCTTTATAGGTGTAAATCTGTAATTCTTTGACTAATCATTTCTTCCAACTTCTGTAGAACATTATTTGTGCATTACAGCTTTCAGGGCTTTCAGAAAGTGTTTCGTCACTAGGCCTCCTACAAATTGCTAGAGAAGTATAAGCACCAGATCAGTAAGGGACCCTGGAGAACTTGTGATTCAATCCTTGCATTTTGTTAACAAAGAAACTAAAACCCAAGGAGGTACAGGAACTTACCCTAACCTGTGCAGATATAAAACCAGAACCCAGGACTCAGCTCTCAACTGAGTGGCCTTTCTATCTATTATTTTTAGTCTCCAGGTCAAAAATGGACCTTGATATTCACAAAACAAACAGCCCTCCTAACTTTTTTTTCCCATGAATTCTAATTTATTCAGTATGAGGTAACCACTCAGCAAAAATGTGTGGTCTAGTTTGTTTGGTTTTTTGTTTGTTTGTTTGTTTGTTTGTTTTTCCCCTTGGCAAATTCACACAAATTTGGAGACACTTTCTCTGGTTGAGAATACATGGATCAGAAAACATGCAGAATTTCAGACATTCAGAGTAAAGGGCCTTGTTCAAAGTCATCAGATACTTGAGGGGCAGAGCCAAAACTGGAAGTGGAGAACCCTAGAGAGACAACTGGAAGATAATGGATGGTGACAGGCTGACCATTCAGTCTTTCTGGCTTCCCAGAATCCAGATGGACCCCTCACACTGTCACATTGATCGATTGGCGCACCAGGGCTAAGACAGCCACAAATCCCCAGCCCATGGACACAGCTGCCCGTTGGTCTCTAGGAGGATCTAGGTCAGAAGATAACCCATCCTCCTGCAAACACAAGTAGAGTTGCCGCAGCCAAAGAGGGAAACAGAACCCGGATACAGGAGTTTCATGAGTGCTGGGATATGAGCAAAGAAAATGGAGTCAGAAAGAAAAGAGACTTGCCTTTGCTTTTCCTGGGGTTACTGCTGTCTCTTAAACAAAGCTGACCCTAGGTACAAGCTTGCCCTTTTCTTGTCCCAACTTCCCTGGTCATAAAATACATGTTTGGCAACTGCTTTGAAAGTTATTAAAGCTGCAGCCGTAAACTATGGGAGGCCAGAGAATTTCAGACAAAAGTTATTGCATCAGTAACTCAGAAACTAATTCCTAAAACTCTTGACACATTTATCCAGAGGGCTAGTGCCAATATAGAAATGGAAATCATTGTCAAGGGCCACAGTGTACCTGGAATTAAAATCCATCATTCCTTGCAGCAGAGAGCTACAATTTTTGCAGACTGTGAATAGTCAGGCGTTTCTCTACCATCTTTCCTCAAAAATAGGGTTCATTATTTTTTCAGAAGGACAAGAAAAATTCTGCTCTCTTTGTTTTCTTAAGAACCCCACGTTTACATTTTCTTTTCATGTATTTATTTCTTTGACAGCTCCACATTTAAACAAAAGGCCTCCTTTTGCTTATTCAAGTGCTCCGGTTTTATTTTGGATAGAAATCCTGCTGGGTACCGTAACAGGGAACAAACTTTACAACAGCAATAATCCCTTCTACAGCGTCTATTGTGGGGAAACTTAATACACTTGTATGAAATGGCTGAGGCATTGGCTCCGGTGATCTGAATTAACTACAGAAGAGCATAGTTAGAGAACAAAACTACCTCCTTCGCTCAGCAGATTCCCACTGCGTGCCCCGCAACGTGGCAGGACTGGAGACTCCAAACAGGGGCGCCCCACGGAAAGACCACGGACTGCCTTAGGCAATGCCTTCATCACCTAAAGGCAGCAGAGATGGGAAAGATGAGATGAGATCCAGTGTTAACAAGCAGATGGAGAAACAGGCTCTCTGAGGCACTGCTGGAGGACTGACAATATGCTCAGACTTTCCAGTGTGCATGCACTTGAACTTGGGCTCTATGAATTTGTCCTAAGGCAGTATTTACAGAAGTGCACAAGGCTAGCCTCAGTGCGATCGCAAAGAGGAAAACTCAGAAGCAGTACACAAATCATTAAAATTGCAATCATTGAACTCATCACATGGTCTGTTTTTCTCATCTCCTGACATACCACTGAACGGCAAAGTCCAGTCACGTTGAGCACACGGGAGACGGTCTCATTTGCATAAAAGTGTAAATAAAAGGCTACACTGGGGTGTTGACTATGGTTATCTCTAGATAATGACCTTCCGGGTGACTTTTAGTTTCCTTTGCCAACTTTGCTGAATGGTTGGATCTTTAATATTTTTTTATGTTGAGCATCACTTTACACCTTGCAGGGAATGGGTGCTTTAAATGTTTGTTTGTTTGTTTGTTTGTTTTAACAGAAAGTGAATCTTCCCTAAATTCCTTTGCACTTGTACTGGTCAGCCTACCGCAGACCTTACATCGTGGTAGGATACTATGAAACATTGTGAGGGGGTTATGGGTGTATACATATATCAGACCTCATCAAATCATACCCTTTAATTCACCAAACTATGCATTTTTAGGACATGCAATTGATCGTATGTCAATCATACCTCAATAAAACTGTTTTTTAAAGGAAAAAAAATATGAAGTAGTCCAGGTTATTTCCATTCACCACACAAAATGTCGACATAACTATATAGGTTTTAAAAAACCTGAATCAATGGCGGAAAGTAAATTTGATGTTTCAATCAGTGACAGGAGGTTATTCTAAGAGGTTAATAGCATGAGTGAGGTGTAAAAAATGTTCATTCAGCTTATTCTTTGCTCTCCAGCAGTGTCCGTATCCTTGATCATAGATGGCTGTGGAGCTCACCGTTCGACCTTCTTCTATCTTCTTCTGTTTGCACCTTTTTGCAGAGTTCATACCAATCTTAGGTACCTTTTACCCCCAAAATACATGCTTCGGTGCACTCTAATTTTTCTAAAGTAAATAAATAGCCCTTGCTCCCTTCTCGTAAGTGACCACAGAGCAAACTCAAGGGTTATGAGACTTTGGGATCAGAATAAATTCTGAAAGCCAAAATTCTTTCCAAAGATAATAACAAGTACACTGATACATGTTTTTGAAGAGTATCCCTTCACTCTGCCAGCAGATATTTTTTTTTTCTTTTTAAGATTTTATTTATTTATTTGAGAGAGAGAGAGTGTGAGAGAGAGAGCAGGAGAGAGCATGAGAGGGGAAAATGCTAGAGGGAGAAGCAGACTCCCTGCAGAGCTGGGAGCCAAATGCATGTCTCAATCCTGGAACTCCAGACCGTGACCTGAGCCGAAGGCAGCCACTTAACCAACTGAGTCACCCTGGTGCCCTGCAGATTCTTAAATACATATATTCTCTTCCTGTCAGATTAACTACTAAAGCAGTCTGAAGGTCTGCAATTGCCTAAAAGAATATCGAAAGAAACACCAGTGGCTACAGTGGGTTTGAGGAGCGGGTCTCTGGGTTAGCTGGACAAAAAGGAAACATTTGTGTTGCTGTCAGAGTTGTCTTTCTCAGAACCTCTTAGGGTTGCATCTGGTGGTGTCCACAAAGAGTGGACCCAGAAATCACTACAGAATCTCTGTGCAAATTAGGTCTGCCTCTCATCACTGTTTCTCTCTGCTCTTCCCCTCTGCCTCCCAATGTGACCAGATGGACGGTGCTTCAGGGGAGAATTGGACGCCCAGAGAATCCCTTCCGAGTGGCCCTGGAATACATCTCGAGTGGAAACCGAAGCTTGTCTGCGGTGGACTTCTTTGCCCTGAAGAACTGCAGTGAAGGTATCTGAATCTGGCTTTCTCCTCCCCTCCTTGAGAGCTTGCTGTCTTTAAAGTATGTCCATAACCTGCCAGCACAATTAGCTGGGTATATGCTTGCTGATCTAGTAAAGTCTACAGGGCCATGGGGCTGGTTCTATGCATAGCCAAGTGCTCCACAGCCCAGCTGATCAACTTTCAAAGATTAAGTATAACATTATTTATACCTACTTACCTTAAAACATCATCAAACAGGATATAGTCTTTGTTAGAGAACGTATCATCGTACCTTCTCTGGCTGCCAGATGCTTTCAGCTATGTTGTTTTGGTTTGGTTTGGTTTGGGTTGGGTTGGGTTGAGTTGGATTGTTTTTTTATTGTGAAAACTTCAAATGTATGCAAATAAATAGAACAGTGCAGTGCCCCACATATACCCTCAACCCAGTTTCAAAGATTACCAACATTCTACCATTTTTCTTTCACTTGTATTTCTACCCACTCCTTACCCCACCAACTTGACGGTGATCATTTTACTTCTTTTTCCTGAGGCAAAGTTTATGACTAAGTATTTTTAATGACTTGATTCCTGCTACTATTAAGGGGTGACTTGAGAAATGGTTATATATGAAATCTTCTGCTTATTTTGTAAATTAAGGCACGATCTGCTCTGTCATTGAATTCCTTTTGCGTAATTCTCATGTTCAAGATGTGTTACCAAGAAAAAGCAGCTGTCTCCTGAAGAATAATTTGTTGGTTTTTTTTTTCTTTTTGCATTTGTTGCCAGGAAACTCTGAACTGAGTGCAATACTCAATCACAGTAATTATATCTGTATAGGTTTTTGATAAGCTTATTCCCCCACCCTCTAAAGAGTTTTTGACCTTCTACTCTTGTTTTCAAGATCACCTATGTATCTTTCATTAGACAATGCTTCAAGTCTGATTGGTAAATAGGGGGAAATCAATCATCCATAGATACATAAGGTTGACCTTTGCTTGATTGTCCAGAAGACCTAGGGTCATAACATTAAACATCCTTTATTGGTTCCCACATGTGGAAGATTTAGGAGATGGGCTTGAATTATACAGATCTTCAGGAAGAAGTTCTTTTCATTATTGCTGCTCTTCTGGCCCTGCCTCTGCCCAGAGGTTCAGAGGGAAGGGAGCTCTTCTGTGTGCCGTGGAATCTGTGGTCTGAGAGGACCAAGAGTGAAGTATGGAAAGGAAGGAAGCTTATGGTGCTCCTAGACCGAAATTCTCAATTTAGACGGTTCATGAACAACCATGAAGGCTCATAACACACAGAAATCTACTGCATGTAGAGGCCCAGCTTTGAATCTTGGGCCTCTTAAAGGTGCTATACAAAGGGGACTCCCCCAAGAGATCCCTGACCACCCAGTTTCCTGTACTGCTGTGCTTCTTCACTCATTGTTAGTCTTGCAAGAACTTTCACAAAGTGGGTTTTTTTCCCCTTTAAAGAAAACGGGTTTATGTGTGAGAAAAAAGAAAAATAATCATAATGTGATAGATTGAACTTCAGTTCTAGTTGAAAAGGTGGTTAACCTATGATGTGAGGCAATGTATAAGAAGCATGTGATTTGGGAGAAAGCCAGGAGCTTGTACAAATATTTCCATATCCACAAAGTTGATGGCTCTGGACATCATCAATCCTTGCTGATGTCAAGAATCTGTGTACCGTCCCAAAGAGGCCACCTGTTGAAATGGAGCCAGTTAACAGGAATGTGACGGAGAGAAGGTATCCGTTCCTAAAACTGGCCTAATCTGATTTGAGCAATGGCAGGAAAAGGGAATAAGAGACTACAAAACCTCAGCTATCAGGCCCAGCCCATCCTCCTGCAAAAATTCTTTATACCTCTGAGTCAAGGCTCTCAACCAGTTATGCACATTTTTCCTCCCTCCCCCCTACAACTCCCTTTCACCTCCAGAATTCTTCCTCTGAATCTTATGTTGCATTTGCAGTGAGTTTATTGCAGTGTTTCAAAGACCTGTTTCTTGTCTGCCTCTCTACCCTTATGAAAGCAAGAGAGTTGCTGTCTCTAACTTTCTTTAATGATCCAAAAAGTATGTCTTCTGGCTGGACAATCTCTTAGAGGGAGGAGAAGAGAAATCTGTTTCTAATTCTGTAGAGAAGGTAAATTGGCCAAGAGACTCAGGAAAGTTCTCGTCCCAGCTACCTTCCATCAGAGGCTCATGTCTAAGAACAGATTGTCTCCATGGAGAAGCAGACGTTCTCTGCACTCCTTCTCTGATTTGGACTCCTGTGGCCACCAGTGGCTATGAAGAGATAAGTGTGAATGTGTAAAGCACAGAGCAGAGAAAAACAAAGGGACTTCTGTGTTTCCTGAGAACATCTAATTCTCCTTCCCATCGTGGAACAATTTCAGGTGCACATCAGTTGGTGTGGACAAGTTGCAAACATAAGAAGCATCCTAAAGCTACACTCACATTTTTAAATGGAAAGAGTTATTTCAGAGGTACACTCAAGGCTTATTTGATGCAGACAAATGTCTGCATTTTCTGATGTATTGCTTTGATCAGGTCATGAAAGGAAAGAGATAAGGAGAGAGGGGTATTCTCTTTGAGAGGGTGAACAGGGATGGTAGCACATTAGCCCATGTTATAAAGAGGTCTACAGAGTGCCAGGTCTATTTTCTGATAGTAACTTTGTCCCTTCCTGATAAGACACAGGCAGACTATGAAAGGAGACACATCTGTAGAACTCTACAACTCTTCCTTCACCTACGTAAAGAGAGGCGCCATTTTAGTTATCCGGAGAAGCCTTACAGGGGATGTTGGGACAATTCTCCCTGCAGAGGAGATGATACTTATCTGTGAGTGTCATCAGGGCAGAGGCCCTGCCTCTTTCCTCTCTGAATCCTGACAGCTATCACAGTGTGTAACGCTTAATAACTGCCCAGTTAAGAAGCAATAAAAGCCAACGTCAACAGAACCCTTACCATGTGCAAAGGGATGTGCTGATCCTTCAAAGTGTGTTATTTCCTGTGACCTTTACCATAATGCTATAAAGCAGGTTTGTTGTCCTCATTTATAGGTGGGGAATCTGAAGCTCATGGAAGTTTCAAAAACTTGCCCAGATCATTCAGTTAGGGAAAGATAGAACCAAACTCAATCCCAAGTCAGTCTGACCACCAAGCCGATGTTTTTGTCCACAGTGTTCTATCAGCTTACTGAGTGCCTAGAGGCTGGGCTTTTAAATTTGTTGCCAGAATCTTAGAATTATCTTTGACTCATTCTCTTATTCCTATATCCAAATGAGCGAGCCCTGGGCTCTAGACTTGTGGGTGCTTTTCATCCTATCCGTTGCTATCTAGATGCTACTGTTGCTGTCTCTTGAATTTATCCTTCTGACTTCATTTCCTCAGCAACATAATTTTCCCAGGCCTTTGTTGTGCAGTCGTGGACTCTGACAGTAGCCAGCTGGTCTCCCTGATATCACTACCCATCCTTCACACATTGCCACAAATTTTCTTTCCGTGTGGCACTTTCATGAGACCTCAGTAACTTCTCATTGCCTCCCACATCAGAAATATGGGGGCTAGACTGGGCCCTCTCACTCATTCCTGGGTCCAGTAAAGTGATGGGCTAGAGATCACCCAGCTGGCTGGTGGTAGAACTGAGAGTGACATCAAGGCCTTCTTGACTCTGACATTGGTATTTTTGCCACTGCTCAGTCCTGCCTGGAAAGCTCCCTGTGTCTCTGCCTGACTTCTAAGCTTTACAATCTGGTCTCAGTACCTGTCCAATGCTATGCCTTCTGTTCTCCCACATCCCTGGCCCTCTAGTCAGACTGGTACAGTCTATAGAAAACCAGCTTGGTCCCTTCTGTTTTGAATGCAGATTCATCATTTAGGATCCAATATAGGGCCCAAACCCTCCAGAACATCACTCACAGCCATAGAAATTCTTCTCTGAATACTTTGCTCTCTACATCTAAATTTAGTAGTTGTTTTACAATTACTTCCCAGTTAGTCATTTTGGGGCCCTAATTTGAGGTTTGGGATCTTGTCTTATATTTCTTTTATTTCCCCAGGGGACAGTTAACACAATGCTAAACACATAGAAAATACTACTTAAATACTGGTTGACTGATTGTTAGTTAATCAATCAATTGATAAATGTGGCTCCTGCTTTTATAGCTTTGGGCTATTACCCTACTCCTGCCAAAAAAAGGTAGCAATAGGTGGAAATTGCTTAGACGAGGTCTTTCCCTATTCGTAAAAAAGCCAGTATGTATATTTGGCAGTGATGGGAAGGATATCAGCCCCCAGAGACCCATGCCTAAAGAGACCAGGGACCACATCCCTAAAGAGGTCATTGCCCATGTGGCAATGACCAGGGAACAGGGAACCCTTCCCTGTTCTATCTAGATGCTACTGTTGCTGTCTCTTGAATTTATCCTTCTGACTTCATTTCCTCAGCAACATAATTTTCCCAGGCCTTTGTTGTGCAGTCGTGGACTCTGACAGTAGCCAGCTAGTCTCCCTGATATCACTACCCATCCTTCACACATTGTCATGTGGCAATGACCAGGGAACAGGGAACCCTTCCCTGTTCTATCTAGGGAACCCTTCATCCATTGACAAAGAACTGTCTTTAGCAGACAGT